>NC_056733.1:1421207551-1421460051 GCF_019279795.1 Protopterus annectens | reverse complement strand
TCCCAATGTCTCTGATAATGAGTTCCATGATGTGCTACATAGTCTTGCAGACCAAGCTTGTCAGGCTTATAGGCGATAGTTCCCGGGGTCTGTTGTGGCTCCACCTTTGTGGAGCAGAATAACCGTTGCTGTGTAAAACTCTATGGATATGTAGCCTGTGGAGAGGCTGAGTTTGAACAGTGTGTTTAGGTGAGGGGTTAGTTCGTCTTTGAGCTCTTGTAGGACGTAGCCTGGGACACCGTCCGGTTCCATTGATGCTTTGGCTTTGGAGAAGGCTGTTTTAACCTGAGTGTCTGTGATTTCAGGGGCTCTACATTCTTCTGGTTTGGTTATGGGGCCTTTTGGGGGTGAAGTTTGCACTGAACCTGTCTGCCAGGATGTTGGCAATATCATTCAGTTCAGTGTATTTTGTGCCATTCTGCACTAACTCCGAGCAGATCTGAGCATTGCCACTTAGATTCTTGACATAGCTAAAGAATGCCTTGTGGTTATCTTTGGAGTCCTTGGCAATTTTTCTTTCAATGCTTGCCTTGGATGATTTTATGAGGGATCATAGTTTTTTGCTGATACTGATCAGGGATGTCTTCCCTTCTTGGGATTTTACTCTTTTCTGTACTAGTTTCCTTCTTCTATTGTATAGCTTGTTTATGGCAGGGGTCCACCAGACTGGTTTCCTTTTCTTGGAGGAGTGAGTCTTGGTTTTGCTTGGGATAGCACTATCCATGCATTCTTGTAGGCACCCATAGAATGCATTAGTAAAGGATTCTGCAGCTTGGACAGCGTTACCCTTTAGCATGGGGCTTTGAAACTTTCCACCTCGGTCTTAAGTAACATGAAATTTGCATGACGTTTTTCACAGTGGTTTCCTTGTCCAGTGGGGGGGGGGGGGTGTGGATATCCAAAGTGATTTGTTTATGGTCATATCTAACCAGCGAGGGGTTGACCTCTGGTGTGGAACACCGGTCGCCCATGTTGGTGATGACCAGGTCCAGTATTTTGTCACCTCTGGTGGGAGTGTTGATCAGTTGATCCAGGGCATTTGAGTTTATAAATTCTAGGAAATGTTGGGCAAGGGAGTTAGTACTTGAGTAGTTCTCCCAGTTATTTGGGTAATTGAAATCGCCCAATATTAGGGTGTTTGGTAGGACCTTTATGTTTCCAGAAATGTGGAATGGGGGTCCTGGGACATGGTGGGTGGTCTGTAGCAAGCTACAATTTGAATTGCAGTTTTGCCTATTGTTAGTTGCATGTGGATGATCTCTGAGGCGTCGTGCTGTGCCACTAACCTGGAGGTGTGGGTATCCTTGATGAATATGGATACGCCCCTGCTTTTTGTATTATGGTACGTATTGTAGTTTTGTGTACTGTGATTGTGATCCTCCGAGTCACAAAAGCTGTAATAGCAATCATGGTAGGTGGGAATATATTGTCTGAAGTTGAAGTATTTTGAGGTATTCCCCTGCTTTGAGGTTCTGCAACCTAAAGGTTAGTATACGTAGCTAGGAATGCAAAGAAGTGTGGATGAGGCAGTCTGTCCTGCAAAATGCTTCTGTCCTTTAACAGTTTCAGAATTAGTTGTTCCACTACTGAAATTGCACTTTATTTTTCATAGTATCAAGACTCTCAATATCTGGTGTCACTCCTGTGATTAGGGAACCAGGAACAAAAATGCAGCACCACGTAAAGCAAGGAAGAGCCCATTCCTTATCATTACCCATGCCCGTATTGCAACAGATCCAATAAATATCTCGAATGTCGTCAGTTCTGTTTACTTCCCAAGCCATCAGAACCAAAGTCTGTCCCCCAGAAGTGGATGTAAAAGAGACTAACTCATGGTCACTACAATGGAATGTCTTTAAGTAGATTGTTTTCTGCCATGTGGACAGCCAATTTTCTATTTTGAGTAGGGCACCCATGCAACAAAGCATTGGTAACTATTCAGCTTCTCGAGAAGTTGAAATTAAAGGCATCTGTATTCATTTCTTCCATCTGCTCTAATTGGAGGAATGATGCTAAAGTAAAAAGTGGCAGAAATCTGCATATGATAATTCTATAAGACGCTGACAGGAACTTTCATTCTATGGGGTATTCTGTTTCATAGGCTAATGCATCCAGCTGCACTTTCTAATGCAGTTTGTCGAACCCAAGCGTGTGAGTAATTTAGTTGTGCTTTCAGCCTGCAGTGAAATATGAGTGTTCAGTGGCCTTTATTTCCTGTTAAAGCTACTTAGGGAACATCTGAACATTACCTCCTTCTCAAAAACTCCAAATCTGAGAGAGAAACTCTATGCAGTTTCATTCCATATTTTTAAAACACTTTTGGTGTCATTGCCATGTTTCTGTTGTTAAGAAAAAAATGTGGTAGTGTAATTAAATCTGGATTGAATTACCACAGCCCCACAATACTCTGAAGCCTAGTAGCCTCAAGTAAAGTCTATGAAGAGAAAAATATTGAATTCTCCTTGTTCTTCATGGATTTGTGCTTCAGCTATTTACTTACTACGTTTGGAAAATTTTAAAATGTGTAATTTTTTTTTCTAAATATTTACAAAATAATTTTCACAGGGTTCAGAGTACTTTTTTTTTTTCCTCTTAGAGATGGCTTTTCCATGCTGACTGCTGTCCCTTGGTGTACTTCCCAAGGGGTACCACCAAGGTTGCTTGGATATTTTGACCTCAGTACCCAAGAAAACAGGTCACATCTTCAAGCCCCCTTATGTGTGTTTAATTTAGCTGAGACCCCAAAACCAGATAATATCATCTCTGCGACAGCCCTCAGATGTCGATTTGTTCAGAGCTGAGCTGCTCATCCTCCAAACAGGGAGTCCCTTCCATTGAATATTTTTTAGATGTACATGTTCACATCCACCTTTATTGTGGGAGATGGACTATCTTTTGCATATAGTATATTTCCAGAGGAAATTGTCCAATAAAATGAACCACGTGTTGATGGGGTTGTTGAATCCATCACTGAAAGAGGAGTTAATGACTGGTCTCAACTTCTAATACAAGTAATCTTGTGATTCGTGCTGTCTAAAGTGCTGCAGGGGGGAACTACTTGAATGGCAGTATTTATTACCCCTGTCCTTATAGATGTGCCTAACTGATTTTGCAAAGGATGCCAAAATTACCTTTATTTTCTGTCCCCTTTCAGTCCTCCTCATGTGTGACAGAGAGTATTGGCAGCATCTAGCAAATGTGGAACAGCAGGGCAAGACTCTTATTGCAGTGGGTGTCAGACAAATGTGGCACAGCAGGGCAAGACTCTTATTGCAGTGGGTGTCAGACAAATGTGGAACAGCAGGTCAAGACTCTTATTGCAGTGGGTGTCAGACAAATGTGGCACAACAGGGCAAGACTCATTGCAGTGGGTGTCAGATTCCACACTCCACAGCATTTATTTAACAGAATTCTGAGATTTCCAAGTTTCATGCAGTTATGGTGGGCCCACAATGACAACAGGAAAATGCTGAGAAGAGGCAGCCCCCCCAGTCTAACTTCCAAGAAGCTCGTGGATGCAATGTTCAGGGATCTTGGCATTCACAAGTAAGCATACAGCAACAGTTGTGAGACCTTACTCAACTGTCCATCTCTGGAATCAGTGGGAATTAATTTTTACTCCATCTGAGAGATTTAAAGAACATAACCAAGGACAAGTCAAAACCAAAGGGTACTCTATCCCATTTGTTACTCTTCTTAGATGCTCCCTCCCCATCAGAAACAGGTAACGGAAGGATTTGCAAAAAAAAAAAAAAAAAAAAAAAAAAGGATCAATCCCAGAAGCTTCACCAGAGTACAAATTTTAGGATATTATTCCAAATCTTTTTGTTACTGCAGTGATGGTGCTGCGGTAGCGTTGTTGCCTCACAGTAAGACGTCCTGTTCGATTCTCAGCTAGAGTGTCTTCTGTGTGGAGACATGCGTGAATGGGCGTACCTTCATTGAAGGTTGTGTGTCAGAGCTGGCAACTCGGCACATAAAAATCCACTGCCATTCATTACCGGACCAGAGTTCCGCTGTGGTGACCCCTAACCGGGAAAAGCTGAAAGACACAACATTCCAAATCTTTTTGTTGCCAAACAAGAAAAAAAATGACTTGGAGCACATACAGTATCTCGGTGGCTTCTGACTGCCCTCATTCAAAAAAAAAAAAGACTTTTAAAAGACCTCACTACATTCTGCCTTTATTTTCCAGGAGGAGAGTAGATGTGCTGCTTGAACCTCCAAGATGCCTACAGCCACATCAAGATCACAAAGGAGTCCAAGATGACTTTGTTCTTCTGGGTTGTATTCAGTCATTACCAGTTTAAGCCTCTGTCCCTTGAGCTCCTCTGTTCTGTCAGTGTTCTCAAAGTGCATATCCATAGTAGCAATTCACCAGAGATTTCAGTAACACGGTTTCTTGCTCTAGCTTGACAGTGGACTGCTTGTTTGACTCATTGATGCTAGATCTCGTAACCAAGAAAGTCTTTGTTGAAAAGTTTCCTTTCCATGGGGATCACAGTCTTATCTGCTCCTTCTTCTTCTTGTTCAAACTCCTAACCATTATAAGTTGCTGTATAAACACAGGCTTTTGTTGAGCCTTCTTGGCCCAGTGCAGGTTATCTTCCCTTCTGTAGGTGGTGGAGTCCATTTACTCATTTTAGTCTGTCTCAAAGTATTAGATCTTACCGTAGTTTCAATTTTCATGGGATCCCATGCAAAGCTTTACATGAGGGTAAGAAAGTGGACATTTCGGGTCTAATGGCCTCAGTTTTCATGGGATCCCATGCAAAGCTTCACACGAGATTAAAAAAGTGGACATTTCGGGTCTAATGGCCTTGGAATTTAAACTTGCTATCCTTTATAGTCAAACTATTCTGTGGCTTTTTCACATCTTTAGGGGTGGTTGGATCCCACTTATCTGCAAATAGGAAGTCCTCACCATTGAAAGACTTCTCAAGCATCAGTCACAATAGGTACAACTGCTGTGGACTGGGAAGAAGGGTGCTGCAGTGAGCAGATAATCCAGAGTGGCAGGTTGCCTTTGATATCCCATCATCACTTAAACATCATGGACATGAAAGCTGTCTGTTTTTAGCCTATCAAGACTCTCTGCCATAGGATAATATTACAAGTTCACTCTGATGTTATTGTGGGGGGTGCACACACTCCTCATTTTTTGCAGCATAATGTGAATCAGTCAATAACCATCAAGTTTTATAGTATTTTAATATGCAACTATACTCCTGTGAAGGCTGGTTCCCTAGCAGCATAGCTCTCAATGGTACCAAATTCCTCAGTATTTCCCATTTTTGGGGTTAAATAATAGGGTGCCACGAATTCCCAAGTGGCCCCCTACAAATCCCAATTTTGTTTTTTTGTTGTATTTACATTTTTAGTGAACTCTGATATCATCACACATTGCTGGTGTATCCTGCAACATTATCAACGTGCATGGAAGTGCATTATGACATCAGCGTCATGAGACAGGGTTGCAGTGCCTGAGTCACACAGTCAGCATGTTTTGTTTTGTTTTGTTTTGCTTTGCCGCATGAGATGGTGATTCATAACCTCTCTGAAAATATTTTAGAGATGGTTTTCTTGCTTTTCTCTGCAGCCGATCTGATACATTGCAGCCAATGAGTGTTTGTTACAATCCACTGCCAGATGTCATTGGTTAAAGCAGCAGTATTACTGGGCAGTAACAGTCTGATATTAAAAAGTATGTGCCAGATTTCCATTGCATTACTGCTTAGCCAGTAGGGGTGTGCAGTGCTGGTACAGGGGCAAGCACTAGCAGTGCTTGTTGCTGCCCAATTTTACGTTACCACTTTTAGTCTTAGTCGTTTAGTAAATAAATAATGAGAATAAAGCTGTATGGTCTTCTGTCCTTAAAATAATAACTGCTATACTCAAGGTACTTACTTGTAAGCATATGTGTTTCCACTACTTACTAAAATATTTGCATGAAAAGATGTAAGAATCTTACATAAGTTGAGTTACTCTGAGCAGTCCAATTTTGAGTGTTGCGTGTCAGGGAGACTAAGTGGCCCAATAGGTTCTTAGACTGCTGGCTTGAGGTTGGTAGCTAACTGTCTTCTTTCTCTTACTGTGGCTGTCACTTTTCAGAATGGAATTTTGGCTACCACATTTTGTGTATTTGTAGGTATGGTACTTGAGTGATAGATTCGGGAAATCTGTAGTGCTTTTTTAGTTGCATTCTGCAGTGGCGTTGTGCGAAGAGTAACTTAAAAGTAGGTGTGTCCCTGTTGTATACCCATTCCCCTGACAGAGTGTAATGGAAGTTTGTATTGTAAATGTTATAATTGAGCGTGTGGACTGACTGTTGTGATAGCGAATATTTTATGAGCAACAATGCATATTTGAATTGCGTATATGTGTGTGTTTGTGCTCCTCCATTGGGCAGGCCTAGATGGGCTAGTCAGCCCCATTGAAGAGGACTGGTTGTAAGTATCCCTAACTTAAACTAAAATTGTAATTTATAAAATTGTGCTCAATATATGTGCATGCATTCACACTATGGCAGTATTAAGAAAACTGTAAAACGTTTACTTGTAATAATTGTATTTCAGGTCAGATCAGTAAAAGATTTGCATTGACATTAATTTTGACAGGTTTTATACCAAGATTGCTGTGAGCTGCAAAGCAGAGTAGACCGTTCTGATACCAGTCCAGGTTTATGGACCTGCTGTGCTGCAACCATTTTTCTTTGCATAACAATTAAAAGGTCCTGATGACGCTTAAATACGTTGTCCGTCACCATGCATGCCCACAGCTTGATGTGCCCATTTTAATTTTTACTGTGATCAGTGATTTTGGGGGAGGGGAAGATTATTTTCATAATGTGCTGCTGCCCAGAGTCACAGAATAAGCAAACAAAGCTGGAAGTAATCAAACCCTGTACCGTGGGCATAGGAAGCAGTTCATTAATAGCTCAGGGGTTTGTCCGCTGAGCTAGCTTCCTTTGTTTGATATGCTGTCTGACTGGTTATATTTTGTGCTTAATATTTTGTCTGTTCTTCAATTTACGTTTGAATGTTGGTGTCTCACAATTCCATTGAAGTGAGCGGGGTTACATAATTATGCATGCAAATCTTATGTTAATCAGCATCACAATTTTTGGCTGGTTGTACCTACTTTTCATGGGCCTTTTTCCAGATTTTTGATTTTTCCAGGTTGAGAGATATGCCTAGCAGACAGATTCAGCTTCTGTGTCTTGATGCCTTAGAACTGAGCCACAACTCCCTTAGTAACCAGGAGACTTGTCTGTCCAGTGTAGAACATCTCTGCCTTGCCAGTGAACATGTCCAAATTTCTTTATACTGATTCCTGTGGGCGGGGTCAGGCTAAGAATGCTGTCATTCATAAATTGCTTCCTGGTTTCCTTAGTGTTTTCCTACATTTCTTTTGAGAGTTTCACCTGAAAGTCAATCTTCAATCCAGAGCTATTCTCTTACCCCCCTTCTAGACCAGACAAACCTGGCTTCCACTACTGTTCTCCTATCTACTGGAGAATCTCATTCACTTGTGGCTTTTTTGGGTACTAATGTCTCAACCATCAGGCAAACTGCACCCAAATTTCCACTCTCTAATGTTGAAGGCATGACTCCTTCAGTCCAGTAATAGCCAACAGGCCTGCTTTCTCTAAAAGAGTTGCTGCCATCATTTCCTCCTCTGCGGCCTTCCACTCAGAAAACATGAGACAAATGGACCCATTTTCTCCATGTGGACATCAAACAAAGACAGTGACACCTTTTCAACCCCTATTCCTTTAATTCTCTGTTATTTGCCCAAAAACTTTATTTTGGGTTCAGTTAAAGTTCATGTAACTTCTGTTTCTAATGTTCATTCAGACATTGACTCTTGCCTTGCCTGTGCTGAGGTGTGTAAATCCCTGTTATAGGGCACATTTCACATTAGACTCCTATCTGAGATCCCATCCCTCCATGAGACATTTATTTCACATAGGAAAAACAGGAAAAGTGCAGAGCTTAGATCTACCTGCCTCTAAAAAACGAAACTGTTTGTCTTGGAAGGGCCTTCCTATTCTTGATATAGTGTGAAGTGGGTGACACTGCAACTTACCAAGCTAACTTCCCCAAGTTGCTGCTCACTGATTTATGTTTGTCACTGAGAATCAGTGCAAGTATAGTTTCTTGTGCTTTGGCAGTGAGTCAAAGTTTTTTTTTTTTTTTTTTTTTTAGTTTCCTCTGCAGTTGTTTGACCGTGGAGTTAGTATATATAGGAAATTATGGAGGGTGCTAAGGAGTTTTACATCTTCAAAAATGTTTTAGTTGAAGCTTCTACTGATATTGGTTGACTAATTGCATTGCATTCAGCTGTGACAAAAACAATATGAATTTGAATGGGGTGGTTAAATTTAATTCCACGAGGTCAGCAGCTGCAGCCATTGGCCGAACAATTACAGTCAATCAAAATTTTTTATTTTTAGGTTTGTTAATTGTCAGAAATGTGATTGTCACAGTTTATGAAAGGTGCTTAATACGTGGTGCAACCTTTCTTACTTCATGCTTAGAAACAGAAAGCTTCACAGCTTGCACCCCAAACTTAATATAATAAGTGACTTGCTACTGCATCTGGGCCTGACCACTTTTGAAGATGCCACCTTTCTGAAACAAATCTGCCCAGATGCTCTACAGTGACCTGTGTTTACATCACACATTACAAAGTAAGTGGCAGTTTATACGTAGAGCAAGATTTGTTTTGGCAGTCCTATAGGGACTTTTGTAGTCCATGCACCAGTTTCATTGGCCTGAAGGTACACCACTTGGTATTCTACCAAGCATTATTGAAATTTCTACAGGAATGTGCCTTCCAGTGGACAATTTACAGTTGTGTGAATTTTCTGATCACAGTAAAATAAATGGGTTGTGTAGTTTAACATTTTGATATAGTTCTATTTATTATTTAAAAAAACACCAAACCAGCGAATTCATCCAATGCAGTATAAAGTATGAGACACCAAGCAGTTGTTTTAGCGCTTTCATCCACTTTAATATTCCTGTGAACTTCTTCAGAAACAACTACACCATCCTCTAAACCAACTTAAATACTGAAAAGTACTTAATTAATTAATCAATTAATCAAAATTTTAAGATACAATGTATGTATAGCTCTAAAAGCACTTACTTAAAAAATACACATAAAAATAACAATGCTTAATTAATGAATAACATCAAATAGCAGCAAACATTGCACATATAAAATTTCATTAAGAATAAAAACCATGTATTGTTTTTATATGTATATGTAGTTAATTTGTTAATTAATTTCCCATTTCCAAAAAACATTTTGTATTGATGGTCTCATTAAGACCTGGCTTTCTATCCGCCCCTAAATAAACTTGCCAGATAGATTCCTTACATTCCAACATCAATTTTTTGTGGCCAATAAATATACCATTATTAATATTATCCAATACTGAAAATAGGAATTTTTTAAAAAGATGACATTCCATTGAATGCCTGGCTAGGGCATTATTAGAATCCTTCTTTTTGATAGCTAATAAATGTTACCTTAAGGGCTCTAGTGGTCATTCCTATGTAGTAACTTGGACACGTTTGACATTGAGCTACATAAATGACCATGGTGGAATTACAAGTATAATACATCTTAGACCAATGGGTCATATGTAAATGTACAAAATGAACTGAAGAACAATTGCTTATATATCTACATTGTCTACAGTTTTGACAGGAAAACGTCCCTCTAGTACTGACAATGTCACTAATGTTTCTATTGGAACTGGAATTTCTCTCTAAAATACTTTTAATGTTAACCACCCTTTTGTAGATGAAATTAGGTCTCATTCCTATAATTTTAGCCAAATCCTGGTTACCTAATACTATTTTCCAATTTTCTACTATAATATTTTTGATAATCCACATTTCATTACAAATGGGTAACATAAAGGCACTATGTAGCTCGTCTACTGTGTCAATACTAGATTTATTAATTTCTAGACTAACTGTCAAAATAGGGGCTGATTTGTTATTACGAAGTGATTTTACTTCCCTTTCTATGGATTTTAACCAGGAATTTTGGTAACCTCTGTTGAGAAAGAACTTTCTTACGGTAACCATCTCTGTAAGAAAAATATTATTTTCTGAGGTTAGTCTACTCAGCCGAATATACTGACCTTTAACCACACCTTTTTTCATGTGGAAAGGGTGTAAACTTTCTTTATGTAGATATTGATTAGCAAATGTGGATTTTCTATATATCTTACTAGAAAACTTCTTGGTCAAACAATCATAACTCAAATCCACATCTAGAAAGTTAATACTAGTACCATAAGCACCCACAGAGAACTTTAGAAAAGTAGTGGTACTATTGAGATAATGAACAAATTTACCAAAATCCTCTAAAGTACCCTTCCATAGAAAAAATAAATCATCTAAATAACGTTTATAAAAAATGACATTTTCTTTATACATGTCACAATTCTCCAGATAATTATTTTCCCAGTGGGCCATGGTTAAATTAGCAAATGCTGGTGCTACCCTTGCTCCCATTGCCACACCGGACACTTGTTTGTACAAATGGTTGTTGAACCGAAAAAAATTATTGTCCAAAATGAGCTCCATCAGAGTACATATAGTATTAACTTTGTTGTTATCAAAATTAGTAGATCTAACTAAATATTGCCTTAAATATTCCACACCTATATCACAGTCTATACAAGTGTATAAAGACTGCACGTCCAATGATGCCACAACAAATTCAGTTGTATTAGGTTTAAATTCCCTAAGTTGTTCTAATAAATTCCAGGAATCCTTTAAATAATATTTGGAAGCCTGTACTATTGGATTGAGAATATAATCAAGCCATATAGAAATGTTTTCTGTTTTTGACTTTGCTGCAGATATGATAGGCCTAAATGGGGGTTTTAATAGATCTTTCTGTAATTTGGGAATTCCAAACATACATCCCAGCCGTGGAAATTCAACTTGCAAAAAATTATATGTTGTATAATCAATTTCACCCTGACTAAACATGTCAAAAAGACAAATGTCTAAACTAGTGTAACTTCTTTGAATATCCTGACTATTTACCCTACAATACGTTTTTACATCAATCAACAAATTTTCAATACTTTCAATGTACTGTTTGTTATCCATAATAACTATTTTACCCCCCTTATCTGCCTTCATCACTCTTATCTCATTATTTTCCTTAAGTTCTTTTAAAGCCAAAACTTCCAAACCATTTAAATTGTTATTTTCATGACTTTTCGGTATATTCCTAATAGCTTCTTCACATATATTTTGAAAAACTTTAATGGTCCCTACAAGGGGAGGATTGTATGTACTTGCTTTTTTAGGGCCATTGTACACCGAATTCCAACCAATGTCTTTTAATATATATTTCAGATTTAATTTTCGAAGTGTCAACCTGAAATCTATAATAGTCCTAGCTACATTGAAATTATGGGAAGGTATAAAAGAAAAACCTTTACGTAGTAGGCTAGTTAATGAATCTGGAATGATAAGATGGCACAAGTTGTGTACTTGTATTTCATAATTGTTCACTTCTGTCCCATCTACCACCTCTTCCTGTTCCTCAGCCTGCCTTTCGGTTTGTTCTGGACCACCTTCGACCAAGTAGGTGTCCGCTTGTTCCCTTGCTTGTCGACTAAAAAAAGGCGCTCCATTAGAAGCCCCTTCACCATTATTATTATCATTATTGTTCCTATTAGTGTTGAGATCAGGACTAGAATTGTCACCATCATTAACTGAAATTCCACAATTTTCACAGTTGCTATTGTTAGATGAATTAACATTTATACACCCCCCACCCCCACCATTATTAGACCCATTGTCAGATGCATTAGAAATTTGCACAGTTCTACTGTCACTATTACAATTAATATAATCATTATTGTTCTTATTAAAAAAACGACTATTTTCTGTTCCAAAATTAGAGTTCAAACTATATGCTGTGTTATTCGCGTATGCTGAAATGTCTCTTTTGAATTTCTTTTGTTTTCTAGCAACTATCGTTGCTCTCCGTCTCTCCGCTCTCGCTGTAATACCAGCATATAAATTAGTTAGCGTTGGAAAACAAGAAAAATTCTTGATTTTCCCATCTAAATCAGTCATCTGCGACTTAACATCTTTTAATTGTTTAGCGTAATGTCCAACAAGCATGGTAAGCATTCTACCCCAAAATCGTTAAACAAGTCCATCAATTCAGTAAAAAATTCATCTCCAGCATTAACTGAATTAGGAAAACGATTAAAACGTAACCCCTGCGGAACACATTTCCACTTGATACATTCAGACAGATAACAGATTTCAATGTCAAGGGTTACGTACCTAAAAGTAAGCTTTTCCAGTTCGTAAATTTTAAGCTTACAGTTTTTTTGACTCTGAAACTCAGAGTCAGCTCCAGTACTTGCTGGTATAACAATGTCCCCTTCTCGAATATCTAAAAAAGGATTGACGGACTCTTTTAAGATGTAATCCATTACACTATACGGACCAACGAAAGGTCATTCATCCGAACCTCCTTCACTTCCGTTATCCTGTGTATTGGCGTTGTCCTGTCGATTACGCATGTTCGTATTTTGAATATCCCCGCCAACTGTAGAGCCAACGGGTTGCGAAACCTTTACAATTTCTTTCTGGATAGCTGTCTTAATGACAGCAGTAATGTGTTCAGAGAACTGGGCAAAGCCCTCAGGTATCGGATGGATTGACAAATCCATTAAGGCATCTTGTGACATACTGAATAGCTTGGTAAGAATACGCCAGTTGTTGAAACAAGTAACAAAATGTCAAGAACCAAGCAACCAAGTAAAAAAACACCAAACCAGCGAATTCAGTCCAATGCAGTATAAAGTATGAGACATCAAGCAGTTGTTTTAGCGCTTTCATCCACTTTAATATTCCAGTGAACTTCTTCAGAAACAACTACACCATCCTCTAAACCAACTTAAATACTGAAAAGTACTTAATTAATTAATCAATTAATCAAAATTTAAAGATACAATGTATGTATAGCTCTAAAAGCACTTACTTAAAAAATACACATAAAAATAACAATAATTGGTAAAAACAACGTAAAAAACTCCTGTTAAGAGATGAACGCTCCTGGTTTCAAAACAAGTGTTAATATGTAAAGACAACAAACTGGAGCGAAATGACCTCAGTAAAATGACTTTTCCAAAGGCACACAAAAGAGTTATTCAACTCAATAAAAATAGCGTTCCAAAGGCACTGAAAGGTTATTCAACCCAGTAGAAACAAAAGTTCACACTTTTCCAGTCCAGTAACCACGCTGCACATATAATCCAAACGAAATATTTATTTGAGCTAGCAAACAGTAAGCGCTTTCACCATAGGGCTTTTTCAAACTTCAACACTAGCATTTGAGATTAGGCAGCTTATATACATAAGGGAAGAAGTTCATTAGTACAATCAAATCAAGTTAATTGATTAATTAGTTAAAATCCATCTCATTTGAATCATTTAAGGGCAAACCAAACCTATCCTTATAAAGCATGTGTTGAAACTTGAATAAGGTAACATTTATACATACACAGAATTCTTGTGATAGTATTTAATTCAGTAGCCCCTATAACTTTGTAACTTCAATTCATTTCTAATCATAAATATCTTTAATGATAATACAATAAATAAATAAGGAAAGTATAAAATATATATAATATAATATATAAAATACATATAAAAAATACATATGAAAATCACAGTTAAAAACACAATACTGAGATATGAGTAGTCATACTAATAGGGAATAAACACATAAAAGGACATATGATGAAAATGTATTCCTAGCTCATATTTAAAAAACTAACACTAAAAATAACATCAAATAGCAGCAAACATTGCACATATAAAATTTCATTAAGAATAAAAACTATGTATTGGTTTTATATGTATATGTAGTTAATTTGTTAATTAATTTCCCATTTCCAAAAAACATTTTATATTGATGGTCTCATTAAGACCTGGCTTTCTATCCGCCCCTAAATAAACTTGCCAGATAGATTCCTTCCATTCCAACATCAATTTTTTGTGGCCAATAAATATACCATTATTAATATTATCCAATACTGAAAATAGGAAATTTTATATGTGCAATGTTTGCTGCTATTTGCTATACTTTGATCTTTTTTTTTGTAAATCTTGGAGCATATTATAACAGTTACCTATTTTACTTTTTTTATTATATTATGTTACTGTTGAGATTTAAGCTCTTATGGCCTCCCTCAAGAGCACTTGTTGATTCAGTACTCCTTTCATTTCAGTTTGGGCACTAAAAAGAGTGAGTGTGTGCTGTACTTCTTTTGCAGCCAGGCTGTACGTAACACCCATGGCTTAGGCCCAGAGAAGGATCATGATCGTATGGGGCCCTAGGCACTGAGCATAAGCAACAGCAAGCCTTACTTTCCTTGAGGTTGAGACCTGCATTGAAGTGCATCTGGCTTGGCACTGAATAAAAAGTCACATATGTTGGGATTCACAGTTAAATAGTTTATAGGGAAGCACTAATGAGGGTCTCTATAAATTGTGGAGGGATTCATTTCAGACAATGTGTAAGGCATAATAGCCATGCAAAGTGAATTTCCCAATTAGTGTTGCACACCCATGCAGTGCTTGTCTTTGTAGTTTTCCCATGGAATATTTGTGCCTCACATATGAAAATAAAGTTTTTTGACCTCCACATTTTCCGGCCATGTTCAAGTCACGATAGTAAATGGAGGAGAACCCCGCAGAGGACTGTAGTTAGGTTATATATGTACATTGCATCATACTACTTGCAAAGTTTAACATTCTAAACAAGAATGCCAATAGCACTACTTAAGTGCTAACACAAAACATTGTGCAAGATTTGACATTCTAAAAACACACCAAGAAGCAAGCTGGCAATATTGAACACATTCTTTGTGCGAGATTTGACATACTAAACACATCATGACGTAAAAATGTAAACTTGCAATACTGAACAAACATTTTTATGCAAAATATCCTAAACATACACTGAGTAAAATAATGTAAACAGTAAACAATGTACAGAATAGTTGCCAAATGAGAAAAATGACCCTGAAATTACTGCAAATTACACTTAATTCATGTTAGTGTGTGCAATATTGAAAATAAAATGACCCTGTGTACACCTGAAATCACAGCTAGCTTTATCTGGCTACAGTCTCCAGGACAGTTGACATACTAAACACATCAAGAGGTAAAAATGTAAACTACACTTTGCTCAAAATATTCTAAACATACCTAGTCAAAAAATGTCCGACTGTATTTAACAATGCATATTAGCCAAATTAGAAAAAGGACCCTGAGATGTCTGCAAATTACAAGGTGTAATATATATAGAAAATAAAATGACCCTGTGTACATCTAAAATTGCCACTTAGCTTTATCTGGCTGCAAATGCAGTAGGTTCATATAATCTGTGGACTGTAATTCCTCACAAGGAATTCATATATATTACAGTTTAATATTACTTCAAACATGAAAGATACTATAGCAGCATCACCATGTGAGGAGAAAAGTTTGGAATGAATTTTCTTCACATTTGGAATGAATTGAAAAGTTAAACATTTTGGAAGGAAACTCAAGGTTATACATAAAGGCAAGGCTAGTAGTGTAAGGCAATGCTAAGTTATGCTTAACTTGGTGAAATGTGCAATGTTGAACACAAGGTTTACAGTTTATCTTTACATGATTTTCTCTTTGAAAAAGCATTCACAAGATCGTCAGTCTCCATCTGTTTGACCAAAGCCGATTCCACTGCTAACAAAGATAAAGCAGATAACCATTCTTGGCCCATGGATTCTCTTTCACTTTTTATCCTTTTTAAACAAGAGAAAGACCTCTCCCCACTGGCATTGGCACAGGCATACACAGAGCACAGTTTCAACACCGGGGAATGTTTCCTGTTAGTTATGGTTAATATACTGTCTCATTTAAGCAGGGCTGTGTTTGCAAGTCTGTGGGATTAAAGAGGAGAACTGCAAGAATTTTTCTGTGAAACAGTCTCCCAGATCATCTGCGTATTATTTTGTAAGCTTTTTGCACAGCTGCATAATTCATTGTGTATCTTTGGAAATTTCAAAGTTGAAAATTCTAAAGCGGTGATGAAGTACTTCCTAGGACTGTTTTTTTTTTTTTTTTTTTTTTAATTTCACAGTTAGACTATCTGTAATTATATTAAATGTCTCAAAGATGAATTTGTCTCTTACAGACAACTCTTGTTTACTGGTTTGTGCTTCATCGTGGAATAGTTTTGGTTTCCTTGTGCATCTTCCTATAGCTGCATAACTGTGGTTGGTATTCATTTATTTGGCTTCCCTTTCATAGGAATCAAATGAAGCTCCAATTTTTTGTAAATATTCAGTTAGCAAGCTGTAAAGTAACCACTTCATCAAGAGAGATTTTCATGTTTTGTAAATTCTTTCTTGCTGCTTGCAGTCTCTCCAGTACATTTCCTCAAACAACAAGAACATTTTTAAAAGTATTTAGCTGGTCTGCCACAACGTTTGCTTCATGTCGCACACCTGCTTGTTCATTAGTAGACCTCTGCAACAACCCGACTGCTTCAGTGACATAAATGAAACCTCTCCACAATGCTTTTCTTGCATTACAATGAGCAGCCAGTCTAGTTGAAGATAGTGGCTTTACAGAAAGATTTCTAGGAACATTCTTAAGATGATGATTCAGAATTTCCCACCTGTGGATTGAACTTGAGAAAAATCTGTAAACACATTCCAAAAGATTAAAAAATGACACAGCTTTTACACTAGACTCTGCAGCCATGTTCCCACCAGATTTAGTGATTGTGCTGAGCAAGGTATGTAGTCCTGCAAGTGGATTGCTACACTGGCTTACAGGCTAGACTCAGTGTTACTTACCAGACATGTTGCTAGCATTATTATAGCTGTGGCCTCAGCAGTTGTGACTGTCGATATTTTTATCAGATAGCAGTGACAAACTGTCCTTTCCAGGTGTTCTGCTGTATGAGAGTGAAGATGAACAAATCTCGGGACTCTTTCCACAGGCCCATCTTTCTTGACATACCATATAACAATTGCTAGCTGGTCAGTGTGTCTGAGATCAGATGTTGAGTCAACAAAAGCAAAATACTTGACCTCCGACTTCCAGGACTGTTGTGTCCACAATCTTGGCTCCCATTACCTCTATAGATTCCTGGCTGTAGTTGAGGACATGTAGCTGCTAACCCCTCTTCCTGCACATCCATACTTTCTAATGTGTTCATCAAGAAAGGGATCAAACTGAGAGAGGAATTCAAGACAACACAGAAGATGTCCATCCTGTGTGGAACCAAACAGGTCATTGGTCTCTCTAAATGGTAGATCATATTCAGCAAGGAACTTTACAATTGCAACAAGCCATCTTAAAAATTCTTCTCAGTATCTGTTCATGAGCTACTTTTTCCACAAGAGTGCAGTCTATCTGGCTTTGATGATGTGCCTTTCCTTAAATCTGAAGATACATTTGTGGTGATCAGCAGAATTTCATGTTCATAAAACCTTGCTGCTGCATTCTTCCAGTCATCAAAGCCTGATGTAGCAAAAGCATGAGGCAAAGTACAGTACAGTTTACGAGGCACACAGAACACAGTTTCTTTTGATGGTGAGTAGATAGTCAATTACGGGGAATAGCTTCATCACTGCTTTTTCTCCTAGTATACAGTTCAAGGCTGAAATACCTCGCACCAGGAGCATATATCATTTTTGAGGAAGAGAAATTTGAGGATGTATTTTGTATTCTATTGTGAGAGAAGTATTCCCCGATGTTTTCTGGGACAGTATCCCACTCAACAGGATCATGAGATTAGCTAATCATAACATCTTCCATTAGTTTCTCAGAAGTTGCTGGTAGTCTTGATATAAAAAAGGTAGTTTTCTGTGGACTCTTAGTATCTTGTATTTGCTCACTTGTCAGTGGCAGCTTCATGCCTAGCAGGTATGGTGCTGATACTTTCAAAGAGTTCTTGGCTGGTCACACTGTGCTGCACGGCAGTGCTCGAACCTGCCATTTTTACAGTTGCAATGGATTCAGATCCTTCACTGGTGGAGCAAGTTGCCGATGCATCAGACTCTGGCTGCAGCTCATGCGCACTGGAAGACACTAAAGACTGCTGACTCCAAAAAAAACTGCATGAATGCCATCTGTATTTTGGCTTCCATTTCTTCTTCTCTCTTCCTCTGCCTTTTAGCAGCTCCAGATGCATGCTTATGCATTATGAAAGTGTACTTCCAAGTACATGTATCTTCTGTTGTGTCTATACTCCTGTGCTACGTAATGTTGCAAAGTCCTATTTCCAATATGTAGCTGAACCTGTAAATAAAATAAGAGGCGAGCTATATATGCCAAAGTTCATTTCATCAATACAAATATTTAAATCATTATTTTTACAGCATTCATCATCGGTTAACATACAAGTCTGATACTATTCCCCATCAGTAACTCAGTTCTAAGTATGGGCAATCAGAATATTACATCAAACCTGGATTTTTGTCACAGCTCAGCTCTTCATCTTTAAATGAAAGGTTCCATTTTTGTTTTCTTTGCTTCCAGAATCTGACCTTCCAAAAATAGTCCTAGTCAAGTGTAACAAAAGGAGGCATTGCTAGCACAGCTATCTGGAATTTTGTAAATAATTATATGTCATTGGTGAGTATTGAAATGATTTATATAAGATGCTTGTGTTACAAATGTATTAGAACTGTATGTCATGTGTATATCAAACTGCTTGTACAGACGTGTGTGCTTTGAAAAGGTATTTGTAAAATGCTTGTGTTTAAAATGGATCCACAGTGTACCCTACTGAAAGAGAACAGAAATGTACATGCACTATTGTAATTGTTTAACTGTATATATTTTAATAGTGGAAACTGGAATATAGAAGGTTAACTTCAGAAAAATAACTGAAATTAAATTATTTATGGATAGGTCATAAAAGATGAAGCATCTGGAGCATTTCTCCCCGGGCCTCCGCTGAAAACAGGCTCTGTGGAACCTAGTCGGACATTCCCGGTCAACAAATGTTAAATAAAATAAATAAAATAAAATAAAAGATGGTATCTTTCAGTTTTCAATGCAGAAAGAGACACAATGTCTGTACTAGGAAACTTTCTGTATTGTCTTTAGGGTGAACTAATTACTAATCTTGAAAGCATGAAGTACAATTGTTTTATGACTTCAAGCGTCTGCCAGAGATCTGCAGAGAAGCCCTTGTCTGTATATTTTTTGCAGGTAGATGCTAAATACTGTCAGCTTCAGCAATGGGGGTTTTGGCCTGGGGACTAGAAATCAGAAGACAAGAAGTGATGCCATTCTGCAAGCTATCCCAGCAGTAATATTTGAGATAATATTTTGAGAAGTCTCTTAGAGAGAGAGTGCATTCTGCATTCTGCCTTGGACCTGACAACAACTAGAAGATCCATTCACCACATCTGCCTAGCTCTAATAGTACATTTTTAGGTTATAGTACTTCTGTTAGATTCAATTAGGAATATATTGAAGCTTAGTTTAGATATTTTTCTTTATTTATTTGAGGCTGACCTGCAATGTTGTTTTAAATATTTCCTGTGGTTTTGAACTCTGATGTCATTGTGAATATATTTTTATTATTGTCTTGTTCTTTTATTATTTATTTTTAAATATATTTAAACCTTTCATTGTGGCTGATCTGTGCAGAGATATTTAGTTTTGAGAGTACTTGCATATTTCTTTGGTGACACTGTGTGAGCCACTCCTAATAGCCTTGCTCTTGGTCAAACTACCATTTGTGTTAATATTAATATTGCACAGTAAGAGTGGACACCCTTTGTTAAGGGCCATAAAGTAGTTGATAAGGAGTTGACTAGTGGCATAGCTAGTAAACCTGTGCCAACTTTTCCCAGGTGTGTGTGTGTTTGTGTGCAAATCAAATCTCAAAGAGTGTGTCTGTGTGTCAGCTACTTGGGCAGGGACACGAAGCACTGGTTGGACAAAGAGGGTGCTGGAGGTCTTAGCTTGGTCACTCAGCTGAGATCTCAGCTCTATAGCTGTGCCAGTGGGGAGTCTTATTGGGGATCTAGAGAAAGAGTGAAAAACTAGCCCTGGACAGACTGTGGTCTGTGTGTGATCTTAAGGGAAACTGCACTTGATGCAGAGAGCTGCATCTGCAAATAGTGTGTGTACCTGTTATCCTTTCAGTCAACGTCCTCCACTGTTGCCAGTGATGAGGATTGAGGCTCCTTGATTACTGGTCCAGTGGTGGGTCGTCACATCAAGTACATTGAGTACAACAGTGGTAGCAGACAACTTCATAAAACTCTGCCTTGTTTTTAGTACTTATGCAGCCTCTTTTGGCTGCCTCCTTCTGCACAGTATTGTGTCCTCACAGTCTGCCAATCACACTTATCCTCTGAAGTCTTTTCCACATTTCACAGTAACCCAAGTTCCATTTTCTACACAGTGTGAGTAGATCATAAAATGAGACTTGAAAGATCAGGTCACAGAACAAAAAATGCAGAGCATACCTCTCAGCTGTACAGATTTTTGCAGAAGGTCCAGATTTTCACTTCATATTTTCAGTCCATTTTTAATAAAAATTGTAGTTTTCAGGCAAATTATTGGCAAATCATTAAAGATTGAAGTCACAAAATAATGACGAGATTTGAGTTTCAGACTTCATATGCCTCAGAAAATTCATGCTAATGTAAAACCCGTTATTTTATCAACTTTCTAAGTTTGTAAGAGCAATATTTAAAAAATGTCCTTATTTTGGGCCTTTGGCCCCCACTTATTCGTGACTTTGTCCAGATTTTTTCATCTAAGAGGTTGAGAGGTGTGATGCAGAGTATGTACTGTGAATGGCACATGTTAATTTTGTGTGCATCTATTCTAATGATGAAATCTTAATGTCTCCCAACAGTCAGAAAAATTCTTGCAAAAGCAAAATAAATACTTTTCATAACATGTACTGACGTCATATTGTAGATGTATGACTAATGCCCCACTGTAGTAGCCTGATGTATACATATATTTCATATTTAAATATAAATACTTAAAGTACATGTGTATATGAGATACTTAAGAAAATTATATTTATTATCTGCATGCACCACACCAGTAACATTCTACATCAAATCACTTCAGATACCACTTTTACAATGCATCTTGGAAGGGACTCCACTGGAGGTTACAAAGCTTTGACGTTTACCTGTTTTGCAGCTAATGGACTCATCCATGGCTTGACTTGATATTCCACAGTGACATTTCGATCCCCATGACTTCCTTCTTTAAATGCATTCTGCAAGCTGGTGCTTTGTGTTTCTAAATATCTCCTATCATTCTTCCCGTAGCTGGAGAGAATCACACCTGCTCACTCTCATTTTACTGTGCCTGCCTAGGTATGCTGGCTCCAGGTCATTGCAAGCCACTGATTACTAGTTAATCATTCTCAGGGTTGCATGTCTCTGCCACTTCCTAACACATCGGTCTGTTGTTGTAATAGTTAACTTGAGGTTCTTCTTCCTGCCATTTAAAACCAGTTCTACTAGTTTTCAGTTATCCCTACTGAATGATTCTGCCCTGTATTTTTTTTTTATTTTCTTCAAATCACTGACATGTCAAATGTACTAGTAGGCAAATACCTTATCAGTAGCTGCACCACTGAGCTAAACAGAAGTCAATGAAGCACCATAATGGGAATGTTGATGTATGTACTTTTGTTTCTGCCCATAATCTCGTATTATTTTTGAACTATTTGAACATGTGTCAAAAAATGTATCCAGTTTTAAAAACAAATTTTAGTTTAACTTGGTTGTACCACATAGATTTAGTCGAAGAATCAGGGACAAAGCTTAAAAAAAAAATCACTATGGAATAAATGGACATTTTATATATATGATTTTCTGTCCCTTAAGAATATGAAGTCCGAAAGAAACTTAGATGCCTCTCATCCTATAGTAACTGCAATACAAATTGCATTTTATGAGACAAAATAACACTGGTGTACATTATACAAGAGTGGTCACTCAAGAGTATTGAGAAGTTGACTATAACAGTACAAAAGAGTAGAACAACATGCCAGACTGCAGCAGAAAAGGCACATGTAGTGCTGTAGGCTTTGTATTAGCCTAGTACCTTGCAGGATGCGCGGCTGCAAGTTCCTCCTAATCTCCGGCCACCATCCAAAAATTAGTGACCTGTTAGTAAACGTAAGTTCATAGGGGTTTACTGGGCTAATGACCACAAGGGCCTTTTTAAGCCTTGCCATGCATCCCAAATCTCTGACAATTTCTGCTACCCTTGATAAGTGTAAGCATGGCCCTAGGAGATGAACTATTTACAGGTTACATTTGTCCGTTAGAGACACAGGTGCCAAACCAGGGATGAATTTCCAGTTTTCCATCCCATTGCCCAAGTTGCACTTGAATTGGATTAGGGAGGAACTCTGCTTTGCATGGATGTGGAGCCTGTTCCATAGACAGGGTAGTCTCTGGGATATATGCCTATTTCTCCAGCAGGTCCTATTTATATCACAGGCAAGGTTTAAGTCTTTAAATGGGTAATTCTGGTGCTGTTTGTTTTGTGAATATGCAGGAGGTCCATCAGAGTGGGGTCTGACAATGCCCTGTATGCCAGGCATAGATCTCCCTTCAAAAGCCTGCAGGAGACAGAATACAGGGATAGGGCCATGAGGCAGTCTGCATAGGACATATTATGTACACCCTGTATTCTTGGGTATGCCTGGTTAGGTACATACCAGAGAGGGCATTGTACTCAATGACAGGTCTGATGAATGCTGAATAAAGTGGAACAATGACTTCCTTGGACTTTGATGCCTTACCTTTGTTTATAAGTTGCGCAACATAGAATGATTTCCTCACCACTGTAGACACATGATGATCAAAGGCTGGATTACTATCTATGTGTGTCCCTAACTCCCTGACTACTGGTCACCTCTAAGAGGTGTGTTGTCAATATTATAGTTACCAGGAATGCATGACTTCCGTAAGGATACTATTATGCATTTCTTGGCATTTCGTTTTAGTCCATGGCTCTAACACCAGTTGTTTGTCTGTGTCAGCCCCTCCTGGAGAACATTCTTGTGAGTGTGAGATTCAATGACAGCTCCTAATTTGCAATTATCTGCAAATTTAGTCAGCGAGACCACTGATATTGGCCTTGACTTCTGAGAAGTAAATGCCAAAAAGGAGCAGTCCAAGGACTGATCCCTGAGGGACTCCATTTGTGACTTGCCTCTTTGTAGAGGTGGTCCCCAATTTTAACTTCCTGGGTCCTGTCTGTGAGCCAGTTGGCTATCCACCAGGTGACATATGGGTTTGTACCTAACCTCTTGCATTTGTCAACAATACCCGAGTGAGGTATTGTGTCAAATGCCTTGGCCAAGACAAGGTAGGCAGTGTGAACAATTTTGCCCTCATCCATTGTTTTGGTGACCTTCTCAAAGAAGTCCACCAGGTTGAGTAGGCATGATCTGCCCTTGACAAAACCAAACTGGGTTGGGTCCAGAGTCTGGAGTTTACTTTATCTCTATTGATCATCTCCATGATAATTCTTTCCATGGCTTTACACATAAGACTAGTGAGACTTATGGCTGTGTAGTTTCCAGGATCTGTAGATGGCCCACCTTTGTGCAGAGGGATGATTGTTGCCTTTCTCCATTCATGAGGCATGAAGCCTGTTTTCAGGGTACAGTTTAATAGTAATTCCAGAGGTCCTGATAGGACATGTTTTGTGCTATTTAGAAGACATCCTGGGAGGGTCTATGTTAAATGTTCGAACATCCAAAATGTCGAACATTACATGGTTGAGACCAAATGTTCGACATTTGTATGTTCGAACATCAAATAAAAAAAAGAGTAAAAAAAGAAAAAAACACTTTAACAGCATAGTAAGGGGGCAAGCCCCCCTGCACCCCCCACATGAGGGGCTGCACCCCCCTACTTAAATATACCAACTTCGAGACCGCACTTCAGTGCAGAAAAGGGAAATTCTCCCTATCTGCACCATACAGCGCCGTTGAAAGTCTGTCTTTGAACATTCAAAATTTCGAACATTTGGTCTCGACCATGTAACATTTGAAATTTTGAGCGTTCAAAGATTTGTCTGGTACCCTCTTGGGATATTGTCTGGGCCCATTAATGCAGTGTTCTTGGTCTTAGAGAGAGCATTAAGGACCTGTTCCCTAGTGATAATAGGGGAGTTATATAGGTTCATAGGACAATACTAGGCTATTGGCCCAGAGGCTCTTATAAACCTAGCCAAGAATTTCACCAATGTTCTCACAAAGTCAGCACCTGTTTTCCCTGTTTAGCAGGGACATAGGTGGGATCCCAGGGGTATATTTTCTGTTTCCCATCCAGTCATCCAGGCTTCTCCTAAAGAGGGCTAGTGAGGTACTCTGCTTGACAGGGAAAAGAAGTCTATTCCACAGATGGGGGAGTCATTGGAACACAAATCCATCCTGCCAACAAATTTGATTAATGTCACAGACCAGGTTGAAACCTTGCGTGTGGGTTGCATGAGTGGAGTTTGACTTACGGATATGCAGCAACTCCATTAAGGCTGAGTCTGAGACGGCCTTCCATGCCTGACACAGGTCACCTCTCGGAAGTCTGTACGAGACTGTGTAGAGGGACAGGGCTTTTAGCCTACCTGTATAGGATAGGTGTTTGAGACCCTGGATTTTCCTGGTCAGGAACCTCTGTGGTTTCTCCAACTGCTGCATGTGCTTGGCAAGGTACATACCGAAGGGGGCATTGTACTCGATAATGGGTCTGATAAGGGAGGAGTACAGGGATGTTATAACCTCCTTGTTCCTTGATGAAATAACCTTACTTATGAGATGGGCCATGTAGAAAGACTTCAGTACAATGGAGGCAACGTGGTAGTCAAAAGTCAGGTTGCTATCAACCTGGGTGCCCAAGTCCCTCACAACTGATTGTGTGCTTAGTACATTGTTATTAATGTGATAATTAGTGGGGACACCATTTTCCCCAAAGGGGGTAATGATGCATTTCTTGGCATTCAGTTTGAGGCCATGCTTCTGGCACCAGTCATTAGTTTGGTAAGGCCTTCTTGGTGTATGTTCACATCACTAGAGGAATTTATGACAGTGCCAGCTTGCAGTCATCTGCAAACTTGGTCAGCCACAGACCACTGGTTTTGGCTTGCATCTCAGAAAAATATATCCCAAACAGTACAGGCCCCGATCCTTGGGGTATGCTGCTTTGTTACGGGTCTACTACTAAAGGTGGCTTCCCCTATTTGGACTGAGTGGGTTCTATCAGTGAGCCAGTTAGCTACCCATCTGTTAACATATGGGTTGATGCCTAGCTGGGAGAGTTTATCTTTTATGAGTGTAGAATAATGTCAAAGGCTTTGGCTAGGTCAAGGTAGATGGTGTGCACTGTCTTGCCATCATCCATGGCTTTGGTGACTGTTTCAAAGAAGGCGGCCAAGTTTAAGAGACATGATCTCCCTTTGATAAAATCAAACTGTGTGGGATCAAGCATTTGGAGGTTGCCAATGTCCTTGTTTATAAGGTCCATGATAATGCATTCCATGGCCTTGCAGATCAGACTACTTAGGCTTATGGGCTTATAAATACCTGGGTCGGTGGATGCTCCATCTTTGTGCAGAGGGATGACATTGGCTGTCCTCCATACTGCTGGGAATGAAGCCAGTGCATAGGCTTTGCTTGAATAGGGTGCCTAGTGCTGCTGAGAACTCTTGCCTGAGTTCATGTAGGACACAGCCAGAGATGTTGTCGGGTCCCATGGAGGCTTTATTTTTTGCTTTTGAGATGGCTTTAATAAGCTGCTCCCTGGTGATGAGAGGGGGGCAGGTGCTGGGGATGTCCTGGTTTACTGATGGGGGACAGGGGGGTGAAGTTTTCACTGAACTGGTCTACCAGCAGGTTGGCTATATCTATGGCGTTTGTGTATGTGGTATTCTTGACCACCAATTCAGAGCAGATTTGGGAATTACTTTTGAGATTGCAGACGTATGCAAAGAAGGCCTTGTGATTGTCCTTAGTGGATGTGGCCAATTTGGACTTGAAGTTAGCCTTAGAGGATTTCACCGGTCACCTTATTTGCTTGTTCAGACAAAGGAGATATTGCTTCCAACTTGGCATCTGCTCCTTCTTGGTCCTGGACCTCAATTTTTTCCTTTTATTATAGAGTCTGTTTATTGCTGCTGTCCACCAGACAGATTTACTCTTCCTTGAGGAAGATGATTTGGTCCTGTCAGGTATTGCTGAGTCCATACAGCTATATAGGTGTTCATATAGTTTTTTGGTGTCGGCTTGAGCATTAGTGCTTGATTAAACTGAAGGGATGGTGGCTGTGAAGCTGCTTATACATGCTCTCAGAAGGTTGTAGTCAACTTTAGAAAAGTTTTTTTGTTTGACCCTGGCAAGGGGAGGGTCAGGGGAGATGGTGACTTTGAAAGCGATTGCTTTATGGTCGGATCTTACCAAGGAGGATGACACTGTAGAGGTGCTACAGTGGCTACTCATGTTGGTTAGTACCAGGCCCAGGATATTTTCAACTTTTGTGGGGGTGTCAACCAGCTGATCCAATACAATGGCATTGACAAAGTCAAAGAATCTCTGGGCATTCATGTTTGAGCTAGAATAGGTCATTCACTCGAGTTAATGTCCCCCAGGATCAGGGTAGAGGGTTGAATCTTGATGGATTCAAGTAAGTCCAGATAGGTGGAGTGGGCCTCCTGAGTCATGGTTGGGGGTCTGTAGCTAGCTATGATTTGAATAGCTGTTTTGTCAATAGTTAACTGCACCTGGAGTGTCTCCTGTGCGTCATACTGTTTGACCAGCCTGGAGGTGTGTATGACTTTGATAAATATTGAAACTCCACCTCCTTTGGCTTTGTAGCCCACTTTTGGGGGGCTGAAAGTATGGTAGGACAAGTAAGCTGGTAAGGTTGGGGTGTTCTCCATACCTTTGAACCAAGTTTCAGTGACTGCACAAATGTCAGCATCTTCCAGGGCAAGTAATGCTTGCAATGAGTGAAGTTTCATTTTAAGACTCCTAGCATTTAGCAGCATGACTTTTATATTTTGTTTTGAAGAATTATTCACATTGGTAATTTTGTCCTCATGACTTTGCCTAAAAAAGGCACTATGGGGGAGGCAAGATCCTTTGGCAGAAGCCTGAAGCCCAGGGGAGTTAGATAAAGGCCATCTTTGGCAAACCATTGTCCTCTGTCAGTCATATCCTCCCAGGCTGTCAGGTACTGGATCCCCTTGGAGTGACACCAGAAACTAAGCCAATTGTCAAAGTCAATCATTTTCTGTTTGTCCTGAGTCATCATTCTGGGTGACGGTAGGATGCTGCATAAGGCTAGGGACATACCTGCCTGGGACACATAATCAGTGAGCTCAATCATGTCTCTCTTCATGTAGTCCAGAGAGGTACGTCTCAAGTCATTCACACCCAACATGGACTATGACAGAGTCACAACAGTACATGTTGTTGAGAGACTTGAGTGCGTGAGTGATATGGCAGATTCTAGCACCTGACAAGCAACTTACCGTGACTTTCCCCTTGTCTAGCCTGGTGAGGGGCACATCTGTGTGTCTCATGATAGAGTCTCCTATGACTAGTACATTGGTTTTGTGGCTGGGCCTTAGAGACTGTGTGATACAGGCATGTGTACTATGTGTGGTGCTTGGTGCAGTGGGTTGTGATGTGTGTGTGTGTTTTTGCCTCAGAGGTCTCTTTTGTTTAGGTATGTTTTTGTTGAGAAGCTCCACATATGTAGGAATGTACTGTACAGATGTGGGTGGTGTTAGAGGTGTGGTGCTTATGGTGTTTGTGCAGACAACCTTCTCAGTGCCAGATGTACTGGCTTGTGATTGAGACAGCAAGGATTCTAGGTTCTTAATGTAATTGCATCTCTCACATAATGTGTTCCTAGGTGGTAGAAGAAGAGGGCTGTCCATGCACATGAGGCAGTTGCTGCACTGTCTCAGGATGCCCATATCAACCAGACTAGCAGGAGAAACCACAGGAAATTGTTCGTCCATGGTTGTTAGAATCTGTGGAAGAGAAATAAAGGATGGCAGAGTGGGTACTATCAGAACAGAGTGCCTATAGGTGTGAGTAGGGCTGGATAAAATCACAGTAGTTGTCAGTTACACAGTGGTGTTGGTAAGGGAAAAATGTCACTGAGATACCTTGCAATGGGTTAAAACAGAGCAGTGGCAGTGCGCAACAAGCAAACAAGTGCAACACCCTACAAATATAGGGTATAAATACCAGAAAAGATGGAAGAATCTAGAAGCTCAAATTACTACCCAATCCTGCAAGCCCCTGCTCTTTCAACCAATCACTCGTGCTAGAAAAGGTCAGGCAACCCTGTTACTCTCACTAACAGTAAAGACAAGGCACTACCAGCAGAAAATGGCTGCCAGAAACACAGGAAACTCAAAAAGCAAAACAACCAGGCCTGGAAAAAAGCAGGCCTCTATCCAGACTATGCTACCTGACTAGAACACAGAAACCTCACAAAAATGCACAGAAAAGCACACGTAGAGCACTCACAAACAAAAAAATATAACTCTCAGTATGAAAAAGCAGTTTACAGTTAAGTAACTAAGTAAAAATGCAATTACAGTAATGAAACACTATCTAGCAATGAAAATACAGTTAAAACAGTACAAAAATGCAGTGAAACAGTAAAAAAAGCTTTATAACAGTGCAAAATACAGTACATTAGCTGTATATCACAACTATAAGCCTTAAGAAGTGCAATTCAATGAAATAAATGTACGAAAAGTCTGCTCTTGGAGCCTCAGGGAATTTCTGCTTTGTCACAGTGATGAATCACCACTTCTCAGCCTGGTAAAGATGATATTTCCTGAGGGAAGGTTGCGGAGGGAGAAAAGAGTAAAGTTGGAGCTGAATTTATCAGCCAGGAGGTTTGTTATTTCTTCTGGCTCAGTACAGGTGGCTGCATTTAAAATGAGCTCAGCACACAATTGTGTATTGCCTTTGAGGTTGCAGACATAGCTAAAGGATGTTTTGTGGTTGTCCTTGGCCTGGGAAGCCAAATTTGTCTTTGGTAGACTTTGTCCTCTGAGTTGTTTGCTTAGTTTGATGAGAGTGCCTTTATCCTGCTGGATGCTGCACCTACTAATTTTTGCCATGATTTTCTTCCTCCTGTTATATAGATGATTGATTTTCTGATTCCACCAGGGTGGCTTGTTTTTTGAGTTAGTTCTGTACTTCTTCCTGGTGTGTACAGCTGCCTCTATACAGCTATTAACATGGTTGTACATACATACATACATACATACATACATATATACATATATATATATATATACCGATGGCAGCTTGAATATTCATTGTCTATTCATAGTTTTTACCCTTTTCCTCAATGTAGTGCGATGTCACAGTTGATATATTTAATTAGGGGAGGTGTGGGGGGGTGCAGCCCCCACATGGGAGGGTCCAGGGGTGCTTGCTCCCCATCCAAAAACAAAGAAAATAATGGGTGACCCCAAAACACAGGTCCTGTTAGCTTTACAGTATTAGTGTAGTACCTCACAGGCCATTCTGCGCAGATGTTGGCATGGACTTACTGATTGACAGGTGAAAGAGCCATGTCGTCATATGGGAAACATGCATGATCGGCAGTCATCCAGATGCAGCATGAATATATATTGTTTATTTATACGTTAACCTTTTCCTCAATGTAGTGCGATCTCGAGTTGGTATATTTAATTACCAGAGGGGTGTGGGGGCACAGCCCTTCACATGTCCCTTGTAAAAAAGAATGAAAAAATATTATAATGCTATTATTTTCTTTAGGGACACGCCTCCGCCTTTAGTGCTTTGGTCTGGGTTAGGTGGCCGAAAGGTGTGGTATGAATTATAGCCTGGTAATGCAGCGGTGCTCCCTGGAGCTTTGAACCTGGTCTCTGTCACTGCACAGATGTCGATGTTCTCCATTTTAAGGAGTGCCTCCAGTGAGTGCATTTTGAGGTTTAGACCTCTACCATTGAGTAGCATTATCCTCAGATTTTACTTGCCTGTTCCTGTTATGGTGGTGAATTTGTCATTTGAACCTTGCCTAAAAAAGGCACTATAGAGGTGGCAAGAGCCTTAGCCAGAATCTGGAATCCCAAGGGCGACAGGTGCAGGCCACCTCTGGCAAAGCATAGTGGTCTGTCGATCATATCATCCCAGGCAGACAAATACTGGATCCCTTTAGAATGACACCAGAAGCTTAGCCAATTATTGAAGTCAATCATTTTGTCCTTGTACTGTGGTATCATTCTGGGTGAATGCTACTCAGGGCTAGGGTCATACTTGCCTGGGCTACAAGATCGGAGAGCTCCTCCATGTCTCTTTTCATGTAGTCCAGGGAGGTACGTGTGTGTGTGTATGTGTGTGACAGAATAATACAACTGAATTACGGAGTGTAATTCTTTCACCACCTTTTCTCCAAAAGTCATCAGCCAGTCACCATCCATGGCTCTCCTCTCAACAAATCAGAGACAAATCCAGAAATAATTAGGAAGAATCAGAAGCACTTTTAAAATATTAGTACTACTAAATTTCAGACACTGACAAAATAACAAAAGTAAATCAATATACATTTTTTGAAGTAAAAGACATCTATAACTGCAATAATGTAATGTCATTATTTAGTATTATTCACCACCTATTCCCCAAAAGTCATTAGCCAGTCACCAGAAATAATTAGGGACAATTGGGGACACTTACAATATTAGTACTATTAACTTGAGTCACAATGAGAAAAGAGAATTCATATACATTTTCTAAAGTCTATAACTAATTATTGTCATTATTTAAATGTAAATTCACCATCTTTTCTCAAAAAAATAAATAAACACACTTTAGGAGGGATTAAGAGGAATGGCTCATCATAACTGGTGTACTGTGGCTGAATTTGGAAGGGGTATAAAAAACTGTTATTGTCCTTCTGTACATTAATGCACCACTGCATACCTCTCTGTCTCTTTGCATAATAAGTCTGGAAAAAATCTGAAATGGCTAAAATAATGGAGGGGGGGGGGGCAAAGACCCAAAAATCAAGACAAATTCCTCTGTTATAACAGGATTTGCGTTGTTACCATACAATTTCTGAAGGATACAGAAAGTCTGAAACTCAAATGTACAGCCTTATCATTTATTATTATTATATCCTCAGTGATTTGCCTGTTATGAGGAACACAGACCAAAAATATGGGGCAAAAATCTGGACATTCTCTCAACCTCTTAACATAACTCCTCAAGAAAAAATAGGATGTCCATATTTCCCTCCAGCTCTCAGAAATATCTGGTAATGGTAAAGAAATAATCACATGACATATTACCACACAAATATTGGTAAACAAAAATGTGCTTTTACTCTACAACATAGCTCTCAGCCAATCGGGGACAATCATGAGTACTCTTAAAACATTAGTATTATTAACTTGACCCATTGACAAAGTAAGAAAATGTGAATTAACATACACTTTTCTGAAGTAAAAGAAGCCTGTAACTCTGATTATTGTCATTATTTATTAAGGGTGATCCATCACTTTTCTCCTAGAGTCATCAGTCTTAGGATGGATTAAGAGGGACAGAGATAAAATCAGAATCAAAATCAGGGACAGCTGAGGAGAGGTATGCTCTTATACCTCTCAACCTCTTGGTGCAAAAAATCTGGACAATGCCTAAAATAATGGCAGGACAAAGGCCCAAAAATAGAGACATATTTTAAATATTGCTCTTATAAACTTAGAAAGTTGCTAGAATAACAGGATTAGTGTTAACATGCATTTTCTGAAGGACATAAAGTCTGAAACTCAAATGTATATCGTTATGTAGGGACTCTTCAGTCCAAATCAAGACCCTTGAAAATCTGGACAGTTGGCCACCATGTGCTCTCTCTGTCGATTACTTGCAGCCTTTCACCCACTCTGTATGGATTCCTGTTTTTTTACCCATCTTGTCCATTCACATACACACACCGGCCAATTGCCAGCCGAGTTCACTATGCTCCAGTCCAATACCTATGTTTTCTGGAGGGAGTGATTGTGAGTTACCTTAGTATGTCATTCTGCAGTCCATTCCATTCATCTGTGCTGACCTTGGCAAACTCACTAAGGACTGATGTAGCTGCAGGCAACTTGGCTGGCACTGAACTCTTTTTTTTTTTTTTACAGTTCAGGAGGGAAACTCGGAGTCACATCAGGATTCAGATCAGCAGTAAAAACTAAAGCAATTAAGTGCAGTTTAGCAGTCAATGTTAAACCTGCTGCTACACCTACCACTGAGCAGACTGAACTATTAAGTCGGTAGGGCCGGGGGGAGGCAGACCAATAAACCCACTTAGTGGTGCTTAGTCTAATGCCTGGGTGAGTAAAAAAAAAGCATCAGTAGTGGAATGTGCCCCACACTTCTAAAGGAGTGGAAGAAGCCAAGTCAACCACCAATGCACATGAATGAGAAGATAATGCTGTGAGCCTGTGCACACTGAACCATGCTCATTGCACGCAACAGGACAGAACTGTCTGATCGTAATCTGAATTCTGAAAAAAAAAAAAGTTATATTAGCCTTCATGTGGCCCTCGGCAACTGCCTATGCCACTTAGTGCTGGATTCAGCTCTGCTTAGGACTGCAGTCTTAGGGGCTCATAGGGGTTTCCCATAACTGAAAATCTTTGGTGGAGGGATTGACTTCTGCTTGATGGTGAATGTCCTAGACATTATTGCAGTTCCTGCCGAAATGAACCTGTGCACATCACATTGTATTTATATGCATCTCTCAGGACCCCAGTAATCCAAATGCTGGTCTTAGTAATTTAGACAGCCCAGTAGAACCCCTCATTAGTAACATTGTAAAGGTTCATAACAATATATTGCAACCATTAATAAATTTATTCAGAAATCTTTATTTTTAGGCCAAATCATTTATCTTAAAGTGGAAGTGTACTTACTGTACACATTTTTTATGTGCATTAATTCCATTTATATAAAAACGTTCTTGGGTTACTCTTTGTAGTCTCAGCTGTTGCCTTTGTATGTGCACACCTACATGTTGTTATTTACCTTAGCTAGATTTGTGGAATCCATGTTGAATGGTTGTTCCTTAGTATACCATAGCAATGTACCCTGCAGGCCTGATTGTTCCTTAGTGTTGTAACCCTTATCTTAAACTATGTCTAGCAGTAAAGTTCAATTTGATATGCCTCTTGACTTTTCTATTTTTATATCAGTAAATATTTACTAAACGAGTTTTTTTTTTTTTTTTATTGTTTTATTTATTTATTTATTTATTTTATCAACAGGTAGCATGAACTGTGTATTGCATTTTCATTCTTTCATGCTTAATTCCATAGTGCTGAACTTTGAGCTTGTGCCAGGTATGTGGATCTCACATTACAATGAGAAGATAACAGCATGGCTCAATCATTTCACAGATTTGCATTTTAAGGTAACACTGCACCACAAACCTGCTAGATATGCTCCAGATATACTTAGGCTTTGCTGTGTGGTACAGGGTGTTCACCCTCACCTCTGATGGTCCAGTTTCAGTTAGCAGGTTTAGGGATTTGAAGACCTGGCCATGTATGGAGAACTGAGCAACCAACAATAAGCTCCTTTCACTTGAGGGATGGTATGGGACATATACTACCTCTTATTTTTTCCTGCTTGTTATCCAGGGCCAGTGAAAAGAAGTTGGTCATGAACACGACATCCAATACATGTATCATTCAGCTGTGTGTGTGTGTGTGTCTGTCTGACTCATTGTACATCAGGGAAGTGAAATGCACATAAAATCCATCATAATACTGAGTGATGTATGAGTACTACCTCATTTTACTGCCTAACTCCCTAATAATAGGGGGAATTTCCAGGCAAGTTGAATATTACTGGGTAGAGCAAATGGTGCTCTCTCTTTAAATGTCTGGCAAAGTTATCACTGCTGAGAGTGCCAATATGATGAATTATGTGGTCAGATTTCTTTTACACTGTTTTGCAATCTAAATACTAAACTTGGACAGCTTTCAACACAGGACCTCATGTCCCTCTCTATTATTTCTAATTTTGAATCCAGATATTACATGCTGTTACAATGAGGTCAGCACTGAAGCCTATGAAGCAAAATAAGTTAACTTTGTCTTTCACTGAGAAATAGTGCATCTAGAGCCACTGAAAAATTCTCCCTACAGGGAAGCCTACCTGAAAACTGGAAACTGCGGACCCAGAAATTAGATTTAATTCTGACTACGAGAGGAATATCCAGAAGCCCTAAGACTGTCCAGTGTGCCATGGTTTTACATAATGCAGAAAAATAATCACTTAGTGTGTATGTTTAGAGTTTTGAGGGGATGGGGGATTGCAATGATGAGGCAGACTTTCAAAATTACTTGGTTACAAGGAAAAACAGCTGCCAAGTATTTATCATTTCTTCTTGAAGGCACAAGATCCAATGAAAAATATTAATGCTTATGTTACTGATTTAAGAGTCAAACCAAATATCTCTTCTGGTTTTGGTATCAGACAAGTAAGATTGGCTGCCTTAAATATGTAGTTACAGTATTCAGAAAAGTTGCTGACTTTATATTTGCTGCATTAGACTACTGCAAGGAGTAGTGCTCATTAGCTCAATTACTTGAATGGTGAACTTTGAAAAGAAAAAGATTAGCTGTCTGTTTCTGAATACTGCATTCATTGGACAAAACACTACAGTTCCTTTGTTGGCAGACTTACATTTTTACAGTGTCTTTAAGAGTCCGTTTCAGAGCCTTCTCCAATCAGTGGATTCAGCATGCTGTAAGTACTGGATTCCATTTTTGAAGAGCTGATTAAAGTGAATGGCAAAATTGGAAAGTTTGTGACATTTACTACTACCAGAGAAAAAGATCATAATATACGAACATTATCATCCTATACACAAGACTTGGTCTGATGCAAAGCAGTCGATGTCACAGTTGTCAGCCCTGTTTTTTAACCATTAAACAGCAATTTCCTGCCTATAATGGAGAGGGTATATCCTATACGTAGTACTTTTTAATGTCACTTTGCTTTCTTTTGGGTGTTAAATCATTTGTGCAAGTCCAAAAGGCTCTAGAAGAACTGCAGAAGTGCAATCCAGCAGGATAACAGGAGGAGCAACAGCAAAGACAAGGGATGCCAGGTTCTGTGCCATAAAAGGAGTGGCACTTAAAAAAGTAACCTCAGTGTTCAGGAAGGAGGAGCCATGCATGATTAACCATACTGTGTTGACAAGGGCAAAATATTTAGCAAGGCTGAACAGCGAAAGTTGATCCAATAGAATTATAAATGGGGTACTTGCACTGGAATGTTTGATGAGACGAGTGATCACCTGCAGGAGTAGTGCTAGTATTTACTCTGTTCAAATTGTACCTCCTTATTTATGCATGTTTTGTACTGTACTGTTAGTAAATTATGGGCTATACTTATTTAGTCCTCTTCATAAAGTGTAAAAACATTTTTTTTACCTGCGCATGTCCAGCTTTTTGGTCTCCTCCTTCAATGTACCTTAACCTTAAGTATCCTTGGTTAGTGGTTTTGGTGGTCTGCTGGACATTAGCTTCTTTACCTGTTTGGGAGGTTAAAATGGGTAGTAGAATCTCAGTCAAATCATCACACAGACTACAATCATGACTAAAATTTCCTTCTTTAACACCAGTTGTACTATGTGATCATTTGACTGAGTCTACTAACCCATTTTAAACTCCCAAACAGGTAAAGAAGCTAGCATCCATCAGAGCACCACAACTAACTAAGGATACCAAAGGTTAAGGTACACCAAAGGCATAGACCAAAAGGCCGGATATGCTCAGGTAAAAAAAAAAAAACTGTTTTTCCATTTCTGCTCACTCCTCAAGGAAACAAGGAGAGTGCGCATGCCAGCCAACACAATAAACAAAACGACTGCGCCATTAGATCTTTGTGTCTTCATAAAGTGGGGTAAACATTTTCAGTTAGTGTGTAAAGTTTTTACATTGATACCGAGCAGGATTATATCATTTATGTAAGGGGCTGAATGATGTAATCCAACATTACAGTGGATATAAAAAATGTACACACCCCTGTTAAAAATGACAGTTTTTTTTGTGATATAAAAAAGTGAGACCACAATTAATCATTTCAAAACTTTGCCCACCTTTAATGTGACCTATAACCTGTACAATTCAGTTGAAAAACAAATCTGTTAGGGGAAAAAAATGTAAAAAAAATAAAAAACGTACAATAAGCTGGTTGCATAAGTGTGCACACCCTTAAACTAATACTTTGTTGAAGCACCTTTTGATTTAATTACAGCATTCAGTCTTTTTGGGTAGGAGTCTATCTGCATGGCACATCTTGACTTGGCAATATTTGCCCACTCTTCCTTGCAAAATCACTCCAAATCTGTCAGATTGCAAGGGACATGTCTTGTGCACAGCCCTCTTCAGGTCACCCCACAGAATTTCTATTGGATTTAGGTCTGGGCTCTGGCTGGGCTATTCCAACTTTAATTTTCTTCTGGTGAAGCCACTCTTTTGTTGATCTGGATGTATGCTTAGGGTCATTGTCATGTTGAAATGTGAAATTCCTCTTCATCTTTCTAGCAGACGCCTGAGGGTTTTGGGCCAAAAGTGACTGGTATTTGGAACTGTTCATAATTCCCTCCATCTTGACAAAAGCCCCAGTTCCAGCTGAAGAAAAGCAACCCCAAATCATGATACTGCCACCACCATGCTTCACCGTGGGGATGATGTTCTTTTGGTGATGCAAAGTGTTGTTTTTCAGCCAAACGTACCTTTTGGAATTGTGGCCAAAACATTCAACCTTGTTCTCATTAGACCATAACACATTTTCCCACATGCTTTGGGAAGATGATGTATTGTTTTGCAAATTTTAGTTGGGCTTGGATGTTTTTCTGTGTAAGAAAAGGCTTCCGTCTTGCAACCTTACCCTATACTCCAGACATATGGAGAATACGGGATATTGTTGTCACATGTAGTACACAACCAGTACTTGCCAGAAATTCCTGCAGCTCCTTCAGTGTTGCTCTAGATCTCTTGGCAGCCTCCCTGACTGTTTTTTGTCTTGTCTTTTCATCAATTTTGGAGGGACATTCAGTTTTTTGCAAAATCACTATTGTCCCATATTTTCTCCACTTTTTGATGACTGTCTTCATTGTGTTCCATGGTATATCCAATGCTGTGGAAATTTTTTTGTACCCTTCTCCTGACTGATACCTTTCAACAATTAGATACCGTTGATGCTTTGTAGGCTTTCTGCAAACCATGGCTTTTGCTATAGCAGGCAACTGAGTAAATGTCAGGAAAATCCTACTAGGACAGCTGAACTTTATTTGGGGTTATCAGAGTCTCTTTAATTGATGGCAGATGTGTACCCAAGAAGACTGAATGCTGCAATTAAATCATAAGGTGCTTCAACAAAGTATTAGTTTAATGGTGTGCACACTTATGCAACCAGCTTATTGCATGTTTTTTATTTTTTATATTTTTTTCCACCTAAAAGATTTGTTTTTCAATTGAATTCTACAGGTTATAGGTCACATTAAAGGTGGGAAAATTTTGAAGTGATTTATTGTGGTCTCATTTTTTTATATCACAAAAACCTTGCATTTTAATGGGGGTGTGTACACTTTTTATATCCACTGTAGATTTAGGTCAGATTAACAGCAGCTGGATCAAGAAATGAAAGTGAAAGGTATGAACAGAGCACGTTTTATCTCACAATGGTGCATATACTGTGGCACAAATGTATGTGGGCATAATGCACTTGTCTTGCAAGCACAGAGCTACAAACACTTTAGTGAACATTTTTTGTATGATGGAGTGGTTTATTGTCTGCATTTTTGAAGCAGCTATACATATGTTAAATGGTATAAATTTTGTTAAATGCATGTTTATTATTGGGGTTTTAAGTAATTGTCCGATGCTGATTTTTAGTAGACATTTATTTATCTGCAATTTTTCCTTTTCTTCATCTTAAATGCAAAAATATTAAGCTGTTCCAATGTGTAATGCATTGAAGGTCTAGTCATTTACTTGATATCTTTACTGCAAGTCCTAAGTGTTTACATCTGACTTGGACAGCATGGAAAAATCATCTTAATTTGAAGGTGAAACTGAAGAAGTACATGATTGGTGTTACTATAGATGGAATCCTCAGGACATTTATAGGTTCATAGGTTCATACTAGGCTGTCTGCCCTGAGGCAGTTATAAGCCTAGCCCGATTCTGTATGGCTTACGCCACCCTTTGATTTGAGTATACTGTGCCCTTTTTAAGGTTTAGTTTACTGTGCCTCTGTCTAATAGTGACACGGGAGTAATCCCTGGGAAAACCTACGATCCCCCATCCACCTATCGAGATTCTTCTTGAAGAGATTCAGTGAGGTGCTCTGCCTCACATGAACTGGAATTCTATTCCAGAGTGAAGGGAGCCTCTGGGTTATGAACCTGTCCCTCCAGCAAGTTCTATTTATTACTGTGCTGAGGTTCAAGTCCCTCAGTGTGGCTCTAAGGGATTTAGATTTACTGAGGTGGAGCATGTCCATTAATTCTGGATTTGACATAGCTTTGTATGTCAGGCATAGATCACCTCTAAGTAGGCGGTATGCAACTGAGTAGAGCTGGAGTTTTTTTAACCGAGCAGCATATGGCATCTGTTTGAGACCCTTGATTCTCTTGGTGAGATACTTTTGGGGTCTTTCTAATTGCTGCAGGTGTCTGGTAAGGTACATCCCAAAAGGGGCATTGTATTCTATGATGGGCCTGATGAGGGATGAATAAAATGGCACGATTACCTCTCTTGATCTAGATGTGAAACCCTTCATGATGAGGTGGGCTATGTAGAAGGTCTTTCTAACCACTTTGGCAATGTGGTTTTCAAAGGAGAGATTGCTATCAACTTGGGTCCCCAGGTCCCTAATAACTTTCTCTGTACTTAATGGGTTTCCGCCTATGTGGTAATTTGTGGGCACATTGTTTTTGCCAAAGGGTATGACTATACATTTTTTGGCATTTAGCTTTAAACCATGGTGCTGGCACCAGTTATCTGTCTCTGTGAGACCTTTTTGAAGGATGTTTGTGTCAGCTGGAGAGTTGATTATGGCGTCCAGTTTGCAGTCGTCTGTGAACTTGGTGAGCCATAGCCCTCCCACGTTTGCCTGTACCTCGGAAAAGTATATACCGAACAAGAGTGGTCCCGGGACAGAACCCTGTGGGATGCCACTTGTGACCGGTTTCGAGTCTGACATGGCTCCAGAAACTCTCGCTCTGTGGGTTCTGTCTTTGAGCCAGTTTGCGACCCATCTTGTGACATAGGGGTTTATATTTAGGCTGGATAGCTTATCTATGATGCCCGAGTGGGATATTGTGTCAAATGCCTTTGCAAGGTCCAGATAGGCTGTGTGGACTACCTTCCCTTCATCTATGGCTTTGGTGACTGTTTCGAAGAAGTCAACCAGGTTCAAAAGGCAGGATCTGCCCTTGACAAAGCCAAACTGGGTAGGATCTAGTGTCTGTAGGTCCCCAATGTCTTTGTTTATGAGCTCCATGATGATCCTCTCCATAGCCTTGCAGACTAAGCTAGTCAGGCTTATGGGGCTCCTCTGCTGGGATAGATACTTGCTCTTTTGGGGGGGGGGGGGAAGTTCACTGAACCTGTCTGCCAGGATATTGGCGATGTCTGTGGGTTCAGTGTATTTTTTGTCATTTAGAATCAACTCAGAACAAGTCTGGGAGTTGCATCCCAGGTTTCTAACATAACTGAAAAAAGCCTTATGATTGTCTTTGGTGTCCTGTGCAATTTTTCTCTCGAAGCTGGCCTTGGAGGATTTTATGAGGGATCGTAATTTTTTGCTAGTACTGATCAGAGATGCCTTCCCTATTAGGGATTTTGCTGTATCATGTAGTAGCTTCCTCCTTCTGTTGTACAGTTTATTTATGGCAGGGGTCCACCAGACTGGGCGCCTGCCTTTGGATGATTGGGTCTTGGTTTTGTTTGGGATAGCATGATCCATGCATTCCTGGAGATGTCCGTAGAATGCGTTTATATAGGATTCTGCAGTTTGGCCCATAGTTTCCACTGGCCCTGGGGCCTTGAAGGATTCCACTTCGGTTTTGAGAAGTGAGAAGTTCGCTTTTGAGAAGTTTTTCACTGTGGTTTTCTGGGCTGGGGGTGGGGTCAGGATGTGAACATCCAGTGAAATTAATTTATGGTCTGATATTACCAATGAGGGATATACTTCTGGTGTGGAGCATAGAGTCCCCATGTTGGTAATGATCAGGTCTAGTATGTTGTCCCCTCTTGTGGGAGTGGTGACTAGTTGTTCCATAGCATTTGAGTTTATAATTTCCAGGAACCTTTGGGCTAAGGTGCTGGGGCTTGAGTAGTGCTTCCAGTCAATGTTTGGGTAGTTGAAGTCACCCAATATAATGGTGTTCGGAGAGATCTTCATGTTCTCCAATGTTTTCAGGAAAGCTGAGTGGGATTCCTGACTTTGAGAGGGTGGTCTGTAGGATGCTATAAACTGAAAAGCAGTCTTGCCCACTGTTAGTTGCACATGGATGGCCTCCGATACTTCATGCAATGCCACTAACCTGGAGGTGTGGATATCCTTGATAAATATGGAAACTCCCCCTCCTTTTGTGGTTCGGTCCGGGTTTTGGGGCCGAAAAGCATGATATGAGGTATAGCCTGGTAGTGCTGGGGTGCTCTCTGGAGCCTTGAACCAGGTTTCTGTCACTGCACAGATATCGATGTTCTCCATACTGAGTAGAGCTTCGAAAAGCGTGCATCTTGAGGTTAAGACTTCTGGCGTTTAGCAGCATTACCCTTAGTTTCTTGTTCCTTGTGCTGTCTATGGGGGTGGGTTTGACTTTTGAGCCTTGCCTAAAAAAGGCACTATGGGGGTGGAAAGAGCCTTTGCCAATATCCGAAAGCCCAGTGGTGACAGGTGCAAGCCGTCCCTAGTGAAGCAACGTGGCTTGTCGAGCATGTCATCCCAGGCTGACAGACACTGGATCCCCTTTGAATGACACCAAAATTTTAGCCAATTGTTAAAATCGATCATTTTGTCTTTGTACTGTGGCATCATTCTAGGTGAAATTAAGATGCTACTCAAGGTCAGGGTCATACCGGCCTGGGCTACATGATCAAAGAGCTCCTCTATGTCTTTTTTCATGTAGTCCAGGGAGGTACGTCTCAGGTCATTCACACCAGCATGTACAATGACTGAGTCATATTTGTATTTGCTTTGGAGTGACCTGAGTGTTTGCGTTATGTGGCAGATCCTAGCACCCGACAGACAGCTCACTGTGACCTTCTCTTTATTCAGCCTGGTGAGCGGGACGTCAGTGTGTCTGACAATAGAGTCACCTATTACAAGAGTATCAGGTGTGTTATTCAGCCTTAAAGGCTGTGGCTGCTTGGCACACTGACTTTGTGGGCTATGTGTTGTGCGTGTTTTGTTTTGAGGTAGCGTTTGCTTGGATGTCTGCTTTGGAGGTCTCTGTTGCTTAGGTAGATTTTTATTTAGAGCCTACAAGTATGTTTTTGTGTATTTATGTGTTTGGTTCACTGATGTGGTGGGACTATGTGATACTGGAATTGTGTTGTGTGAGGTTATCCTCTCCTCCTGACTGGTTACACCAGTTTTGAGATGAGAGAGCTCAGCCTCCAGTTTGGCTAAATAGTTGCATCTCTCACATATATTTGCACCTGTTTGGAGGAGGAGAGGGTTGTCCGTGTACATGAGACAGTTGTAACATTGCCTCAAAATTCCCAGATTCACCAGCTGGACTGGAGAGGAAACCATTGACTGACCTTTGGACATGCTAGAGTAATATAGGGAAACTGAATTTAAGACGGACCAATAGAGGACAGGGTAATCGTAGAGAGTATAAGAGTAAGTAGTGCTTATGCTTTAATAGTGCTAACTTGTAGGATTACTTAATTGCCGCATGTTTTAAGAGCAGTACTGCTATGCTGATATTAACAGCATAAAAAATGTATAGCTGTTGACTTTATTGGAACATAAAGGTGTTAGCTAACCAGAAAATGAGATACAGTTATAGCATTATTTAGAAATTGTATTCTCTCTTCTGTTATCTCCAAGAGATTTATTTAGAAGATAAGGAGAACTTGAAATTAGCTTAATTTGAGTATACCAAAGTTTTTACCCCATTATTTGTAAGTTTTGGAGATGAGAGGTAACCATACTCATGGCGAAGATGTGCCCAGTTAGGACTGATGGGACACTTGTTGATAAATCAGAGAGGTAGGTTGCAGTTAGGAAGTTTGAGGTCCCACAAAAGGTAATAATAGCCAGTTTGTACTTCTCAAAACCTATAGCCCAAACCAGCCTAAGAAAGTTAGTAGAGGATTTAATGGTATTTCAAGAGGAACTTATTAGAATAAAACTGGAATCCGATGTCTGACCAGAGAGAGAATCTTGAGATATACCTAGATTCATGTCTGTATCTGTAGCAGGGAAGTATTTTGAATGATGTAAGGACTTGTGTTTGTTGGATGTTAATTTAATAGAGACCCACCCTCCAAGGTTAAATTAGTCATTTCATTCAACCAGATGTGAGAGTTCTGTCAAGTTAGAGAAGGCTTGGAACATTGCTGAGTATGTACACAGGTGGTCATCTTTAGAAATTCTTCCCATTTCGATTAATAATCATACAGCACATATTCTGGAAGTAACAGGCATGGGGGTGTTCAACACTTGCACATTCCAGCATATGTGTCAGATGAGAAATGTGAATGTTGATTTAGAGGACGAAGTGTGGTATAACAAAGCCTGGAATTAACAGGTAATGGATCTAAGCAGGAATGGTGGGGATTCTATGAAGACCTCTTTAAGATACTCATTACTGTGGGGTCTATATCACAATGTCAATTTTACAAATGTTTGATCACTGTAATATCGAACCCTACTGTCCGAAACCCAACAAAACCGAAAGCACAGAACAGCGATTTTTTCCCAGGGAAAAAAAATCTCTGTTCCATGACAAAAAAAAAAATTAACTTTAAACTTAAACTGAAGTGGGGGGAAGGCAACCCCCTACTTAAATATACCAACTCCGAGATCGCACCACAGTGAAGGAAATAGTAAAGCCCCAAAAACGGCCCACCGATTTTTTTCCCCTGGGAAAAAAGTCGATGTGCTGTGGCTTCGCTATTTTCCACTTTCGGACTTTAGGGTTCGATATCACAACGTTCAAACTTGTTTTAGTTCGACGTTGTAATATAGACCCATTACTGTGTTATATAGAGCAGAATGGAAAAAGGCTTAACAACATTTTTACAAGTCATAAGACTGGCATCTCACTTTACAAGAATGTTTAGACCGCTAAACTAGGACATAAGTTGGAAAGGTGTGCCTGTTAATATTCTATGGATCATAACCGTGATTCTTGTAATAAAGTCAGAAAGGTGAATGTGGGGAAATAGTTACAGATTCTGATGTTGCATCAGCTCAGTGTATTCACCCTGCTCTGATTTTTATTTTGTCCCCTTAGACATCATGTTAACCATCCTGGCCCCCAGTACACAATGTCCACACCAGGTCTACCAGCTACTGTCCACCCCCTTTGGACTTATGCCATTTTCGCTGGTCCAGTCATGGATCTTGAGGATGTCCTGGGGGCTTGGCTCATCTGTGCTTCCATCCTGGGGGAGGATTTTTTTTATGACCTCCCCATTCTCCTTCTTCACCACCACTCTCATTGATTACATTTGAGCGCAACTACCGTCCTTAGACCACACCTCCCCTTAGGGGACATATGAAAGAGCACCCTCCCACCTTGGATGGACATGCCCATCACTTCCCTGCCACTTAGTTAGTCACCCCAGCTGCTAATCAAACCTGGGTGGGCTGGGCCGTAGTCAAGGCTTTATCCCTGTATGCCACTAGAGCAGCTTTGCTGTGAGGTATATTGATCTCAGTTATAAAAAATAGACATGTGAGGTCATAGTTCCTCATATCAGAGGGTGCAAGGGGATGGGTCCCTTAAAGAAATGTTTTTAAGGTATGTTTTAAAATTTACTCTATTTTTGAAGTTTCGCTTTAGCATGTCTGATAGGGAGCAGGTGTAAAAGGATAGGGATTCGTACAAGCTATGTAACTCAAGAAAACAGAATTGAGTAAAATAGCTTTGAACCTGACATATTCTGAATACTGTACTTGTGCATAAAGATGTCATGCACTGAGGCTAAGACATTTAAAAGAAGATGTGAATGAGGCTATATTGCAAGAGGAGATCTTTAAAAATTCTCTCCTGGCTTTAGGCTCCATAATGAGGAGTTATATACAGGGAATGGAGTTGAAGGTTTAGCATTTTAGGAAGATTCCTAGTTTTCTGAGAAACTGAACATATTTATGTTCTTTTCACCCAACTGATGGAGCTGAAGAGACTAGTTACTCCACTGTAGACCTAGTTACTCCACTGTAGACCTTATGAACAGTTCCAAAGGAGGCAAGAGGTGAATCCCATGGAATGATGTCCTACTGATGGAATTATTATAAAAAGGATACAATTCTGCCAGAAATTATAATTTTTTTTAATTTATTTCCTCCAGAGGCTGTTGGTCATCAGTCAGTCTCCTGACTGCCATTTGGCTCATTCTTTCCCCATCAACAGGGCAAAGGTCAACCTGGAGGGGCAGTCATTTAGTTAGCCATTATTGGTGGTTTGATGGTTTTCTCTTTTAGCCTTATGTTTCTCCGGGGGGACATATTGTTTGTTCCTCATTTCTGTAAGACATGTTGCCAGCAAACAGCCCCTCCCCTTAAGCATGGGAAGTGAGTTCCCTAGTCTCCAGTAATCACACTTCTACATGTGTTCCCTGAGTGCCTGCTTCCTTCTCATCACGAGAGAGGTGAGTAGACCATGCCCCTTCACTCCTCTCCCTTCCTGACTGCCTGATTCCCCCAGTACTGAGGCCACAAACAAACCCCGGTCACTTGAGTCTTAGTAAGGGTTCCATACCTATGCTACATGCAGCCAAGCACAGAAATGGTAAAACTGTTAAAGTGTTAGAAACTGTATGTATGTGACTCGTGGAAGCAGGCTGTAATAGCTTTCTTACAGAATACGACAAAGACATGGAACTTCCAACCTCTTACAGAATCATTTCCTTTTTAAATTATGATTGTGATTTGCTTATATCTGACTTAGCTTCTAGGCTGGCTTTACTAATGGTTGCTCTGACAGACTTGGATTATGGGGTGGGGGTAGCAGACATTTGATAATAGTGGAAAAAAACAAAGTGTTAATTTGAGGTGCCAAGCATATCAGTTCTACACCGGTGATCATCATCATCATCATCATTCTTACTGATGAAGACGTACTTACAGAGTGGACTGCGGCTTTCCTCAAAATGTGTTTGGAATGAAATGAATCTTTCATTAAGCTCTTCATAGGTTTATACAAAGATTTAACGCTGAGAGTTTGAAATTACATCTAGCCTGTTAACTGCTTTGAACTGACTAGGGGAGCAAGACAAGGGTACCAGTCCACCCCCCCCCCCGTTCCTATTATATAATGAAACCCTTATCAAGGTCAATAAGGGCCTCATCCATTGTTGTTTACTGCAAGGACAGGAAAAAGGTGAATCTGTCAGCATACTAAGACAACTAGGTCAACTGTGTCTGATCAAAATTAAAAAAAACTCTAAGCACATTTCATCACTAATAATGACATAAAACCCATTAACTAAAGTTTGTATATTGTCATGTTAGGGTTACTCCTACTTATAGAAGAGTGATCATTTAAGAAAAAAAGAGCAGGATATTTTTTTCTGTAATGGATCATCTTTTTCCAAATTGCTGCAGTCTTACAGTGAAGAAGGTAAGACAAATGATGACTCCACATTGACAAAAGACAGTGCGTTTAAGAAAACAAAAATGTTTTAAGCAATTGAAGGGAAACCCTGAGCCTCATTGTGTGTGTGTGTGCGTATATATATATATATATATATATATATATATATATATATATATACATATATATATATATATATATATACAGTTTACCATCATAATTTTGACAATGTTATGTGCGAGTAATCACTTACTCAAAAAACATTGTCAAAATTAACGTTAGCGAAAGATCACAAAAACGAATTAAAAAAATTTCAATTCAAATTTGAACTGTTGACATTTTTTGAACTTACCTCAACATCCGGTGCCATTCACAACACGTTTAGCAGGGGGGTAAGCCCCCCTCCACCCCCCATGTGAGGGGCTGCACCCCACACCCCCCGCTAATTATATGTACTAACTCTGAGGGCGCACTACAGTGAAAGAATGTGTACATGTCCCAATTCCCACTGTAGTGCGATCTCCACTCAGTATGCTGAACTCACAAAATTGCAAATGCACACTGGCATTCACTCTTTTGTGTCTTCAGCATCTTTTAGTTTGCTAATACGAACCATTGAAAACATCCTTTCGCACATCTGACGTCACAGATATGCAGGTCGATAATATGATGGTAAACCATATATATATATATATATATATATATATATATCTCCTTGGAAGAAATAATATTATTTGAAGGAAATTCTAACTGTTGAAGTAGGTTACAGCTGAAAAACAGCAATACCTAAATTATTGAATGTTATAGTGGTGAGGGTGGTTAACGGCATTTAGTTTTTTGGACTTATAAATAGCTAGTTCATGTGTAAGTTTAAATGTAGTCAGCAACATTTGCTTGGTGTTCAACTAAAACATTTAAACCTGAAGCAATTATGTCTGCCTTTCAAATGTGCTATGAAACAGATTCAGAGTATTTGAGTGGCAATATCTACATAAGCATTTTATATGCCAGACAAATTGCAGCATATGTTCCCAGGTCTATCTAGGGACTGCTAGAAATGCAATAGTGAAAGATATGCATTGGATGCATATTTTTGGAGCCGCAACATGTTAAATATGGATATAATGGCTGCAGTTCATTTTAAAGGGTTCCCACTGCCATTCCAAGGAGGTTTAACTGCAATCCTTGGAAATGTGAAATTTTAAAGAAAGAATTAGTTGAATGGGTATTCATAAATTCATCCCTGGTATGACTGGATAATTGCTCAGAAATGAGGTAAGGTCTGTCTAAGTGCAGCTTTTGAAGAGACATAAAAGGCCACATGGCCCAGTTGCCTTGTGCATTCTATGGTTCTATGAACCTGTGAAGTAGGTAGTGCTTTGGGACAATTGGGAATTTGGGCTAGGCTCCTTAATGGTCTCCTGTTCTGCATGCCTAATGAACCTAAATAGATATAAAAAAGAATTGTAAAATAATTTCTCGTCTTATACAACCCTATTGACTCCCAGTCGGTTCATGATAGTTTTTAGTGTGAAGAGTGTGCTGAAAATGAAATTGTCTTATTAACTTTGATGAGAGGTGCAAAAATGTCATTGGTTCACTGAAGAAGTTCTGTAGCATTTGGAGGGGTTGTCAAAGACAGAAGTGCCATAACGACCGGTTGTTATTGCTCACTTTTGGATATGTGCATGGAGGAAGAATAGAGTAATTGCAGTCCCTTAGATTGATAAGGGGCTGTAAGGAACATTGTGCTGAAGTCATGACTTATATGAGGATCCCCTGGCAGTACACCATGCATACCACTGAATTCAGGCATGGAACAAGTATAGGCAGTTGAGACAGTTGAAGAGTATGGTAGCAAGCAGGCTTCTTTTCTCTGTATGGATGTAGCAGCTAGACAGAATATTGTTAGTGAATGCATCCTAATGGTATACACATATTTATACTAATTTTATTTGTATAAGCAGTAAATGCTGCAGAACCATAGTGATCTTCAACCTTGCATTTTAGTACGTCTAATTATAAAATCAAAAGTGTTGTTTGCAATTTTAGTAAAGAATCATTCTGCTTTTGTTGTATATGGTTGTAAATGTAAAGTTCAATAAAGTTACCAAAAATCAAGTCAACATTTGTTAAATTTAGTGAGTTACAACGTTCACTAGTGTGAGGCAGAATCATGCATTGCCTTGAGGGGGGAGGGGCGGGGTAGACCAGGTCCAGCTGCATCACAGGTACCTATGAGGTTTTGCTTATTACGGCTGTTGCCAGAATTCAAAATGGTTACCTGTTATGGGTGTCTAAAAACTAAAAGTTTTATTCTTTTGGATTGCCAAAAAATTACAACTGGCAGAGCTATTACAAAACAAATAAATAAATAAATAAATAAATAAATAAAATAATAGCCACTGGCTGCCAACAATATTGTTCAAATACTGTAGTCCAAACATCAAGCAGACATGGCAGCATCACTTTCACATAAAGATGAGTTGCAAGGAGTGGCGTACGGCAACTGTGGTCCCACTCCACAAAGGTGGCGCCTCTACGGACCCTGGTAATTACCGCCCCATAAGCTTAACAAGTCTAGTCTGCAAAGCTATGGAGAGGATCATAATGGAGCTCATAAACAAAGATATAGGGGACTTGCAGACATTGGACCCGACCCAGTTTGGCTTTGTCAAGGGAAGATCATGCCTTTTGAACTTGGTCGACTTCTTCGAAATAGTCACCAAGGCCATCGATGAGGGAAAGGCAGTCCATACAGCCTACCTTGACCTTGCAAAGGCTTTCGACACAATACCCCACTCGGGTATTGTAGAAAAACTTACCAGCTTAAATGTAAACCCATATGTCACAAGATGGGTTGCAAACTGGCTTAAGGACAGAACCCACAGGGTTAGAGTTGCTGGCGCTGTGTCAGACTCCAAGCCGGTCACAAGTGGTGTCCCACAGGGCTCGGTCCTTGGCCCCCTATTGTTTGGCATCTACTTCTCAGAAGTACAGGCCAACATGGGAGGACTTTATTGACAAAGTTTGCAGATGACTGCAAACTGGGCCGTAGTGGAAAGTGCATCGGACACGGATATCCTTCAGAAGGGACTCACGGAAACAGATAGCTGGTGCCAGAGCCATGACCTGAAGTTAAACGCCAAAAAATGTATAGTCATACCCTTCGGGAAAAACAAGGTAACCCCAAGCTACCATATAGGTGGCAAGCCACTAAGCACAGAAGAGGTTATCAGGGACCTGGGGACCCAGGTTGACAGTGGCCTTTCTTTTGACACTCACATTGCTAAAGTGGTTAGAAAGACCTTCTACATTGCCCACCTGATCATGAAGGGATTCACATCCAGATCTAGTGAGGTCATTGTTCTCTGTACTCTTCACTTATCAGACCAATGATCGAGTACAATGCCCCATTCGGGATGTATCTCACCCGACATCTGCAGCAATTGGAGAGACCCCAAAAGTTCCTCACCAAAAGGATAAAGGGACTCCAAAATCTGTCATATGCTGCCAGATTGAAGAAACTCCAGCTCTATTCAGTCGCATACCGTCTGCTCAGAGGTGACATGTGCCTGACATACAAGGCCATGTCTAACCCGAAATTAATGGACATGCTCCACCTCAAAAATCCAAATCCACCAAAACCACTAGAGCAAGCGACTTAAACCTTAGCACGGATATAAATAGGACGTGCTGGAGGGATAGATTTATCACTCAGAGACTCCCTATGCTGTGGAATAAAATCCCGGTCCATGTGAGGCAGAGCACCTCGCTGACTCTGTTCAAGAGAAATCTAGACCTGTGGATGGGAGATCGTAGGTTTACCCCGGGAATCATCTCTGGGTCACTGCTGGACAGAGGCACAACAAACTAATGGGCACAGTATTTTTTCATATAAGGGGTGGCGTAAGCCACAATAATTTGGGCTAGGCTTATAAATGCCTTAGGGCAGATAGCCTAGTATAAACCTATGAACCTATGAACAGGTGAAATTAGATGAAGTAGGTATCTTCTATTCTCAACAATGCCATCTTCAGAGTTTTCATCTTGAGTGTTTGTGTTTATGGATATCTTTAGATTTATTAGATATGGGTCTGGCCTTTGTGTCTTGTTCGATTTTGGAACTAGAAAGAATCAGAAAAATCTTGACGTTTTTAACTGGAAGATTCCATCTGTGCTACTTTCTTTATTAGCAATTGATAAATCACCTGTAAGTGATGTGAGGGTATCTGTGGGTGAGATGAGGAACTACCCACTGCCTATCTAAAATGTTCTAGTCTAAAGTTTAAAGCATCCATGAAATAAATATCTTCTGGCAGAGACTCTGAAGATTGGAGAAGAAGAATTCTTATGAGAATCCTGAGAGCTGGTAGGAATGAATATGTAGCATATACAAATGTCCCTGCTCACTTAGATGAGTCAGGGGTATTACACTTCTCTTTTCTGCGTTTCTTATCCTCTTAATTCATCTCAGGTGCTTTTTAAAGGTTTGAGTCATTTTTTTTATCAACAGACTGATGGGCTAATAATAGCACCAGTATATGTCCCTGCTTCTTCTTGAGTCATTTTTTATCAACAGACTGATGGGCTAATAACAGCACCAGTATATGTCCTGCTTCTTCTTGAGTCATTTTTTATCAACACGACCGATGGGCTAATAACAGCACCAGTATATGTCCCTGCTTCTTCTTGATCATTTCTTAATGCACTATATTAAATACTCTCTTACAAAGTTGTTATTATCAAAGGGAGACTGCACTAAAGTGGGAGCTCAATTAAATGTAATCACGGTAGGCCTAGCTTGGTTATGAATTGCTAAAGTGTTAGATTTATTTAACATTATAACTCTTTGATCCAGTTTGACCTCAGGAAATACCAGGTTAAGTATGGATGAAGTTGCTGCTAAGATTTTTGTTGTTTTTTTCTTGCAATACCAAGGTTGGAAAGGAGAATTTTGGAACTTAATTTATACCCGTTTTAATAGGTATATTTAAATATTAGTACACTCTTCATAATTATAATTGGAAATGGAAGATTTGTTTTCTCATATCTTTTGTTGCTTAATTTAATAATTTTAACTTTTATAGGTTCATAAGTTTATAAGTGTTTACTAGGCTAATGACCACAAGGGCCTTTTTAAGCTTAGCTATGCATCCTAGATCTCTGACAAGTCCTGGTACCTTTGATAAGTGTAAGCAGGGGCAAAACATTTACAAGAAGGGGCCTGGGAGATGGACCATTTGCAGGTTGCCTGTGTCTGTTAGAGACATAGGTGCCAAGCCAGGGATGAATTTCCTGTTTGCCATCCAATTGTTCAAGTTACACTTGAATTAGGTTAGGGAAGAACTCTGCTTCACATGGATGGGGCGACTGTTCCAGAGATGGGGTAGTCTCTGGGATACATACCTGTCTCTCTAGCAGGTCCTATTTATATCACACGCAAGGTTTAATTCTTTAGAATGGGTAATTCTGGTACTGTTTGTTTTGTGGATATTCAGGAGGTCCATCTGAGTGGGATCTGACAATGCCCTGTATGCCAGGCAAAGATCTCCCCTCAAAAGCTTGTAACAGACAGAATACAGGTCTAGGGCCTTGAGGCAGTTTGCATAGGACATTTTACTTATGGCCTCTATTCTTTTAATGAGGACCCTGTGTGGATGTTCCAATTGTTGCATATGCCTGGTTAGATACATACCAAAGGCGGCATTGCACACAATGATAGGTCTGATAAATGCCAAATACAGTGGAACAATGACTTCCTTGGACCTAGATGCCATACCTTTGTTTATAAGTTGTGCAACATAGAATGATTTTCTCACTACTGTAGACACCTGATGGTCAAAGGCTAGATTACTGCCTATGTATATCCCTAAGTCCTTGACTGCTGGGTCAACTCAAAGGGGTGTGTTGTCAATATAATAGTTACCAGGGGTGAATGACTTCCTGAAGGATACTATTATGCATTTCTTGGCATTTAGTTGTAGTCCATGCCTCTGACCCCAGTTGTTTATCTGTGTCAGCCCTGCCAAGAGAACATTTGTATAGGTGTGGGATTCAATGACAGGTCCTAATCTGAAGTCATTTGCAGATTTAGTTAGCCAGAGACCATTGACACTCATTGACTTCAGAGAAGTTAATGCCAAAAAGGAGCGGTCCAAGGACCAATCCCTCAGGGACTCCACTTGTGACTGGCCTCTTTGTAGAGGTGGACTCCCCAATTCTAACTTCCTGGTTCTTGTCTGTGAACCAGTTGACTATCCACCAGGGTGACATACAGGTTTGTATCTAACCTCATGAGTTTGTCAACAATGCCCGTGTGTGTTATTGTGTAAGATGCCTTGGCAAGGTCAAGGTAGGCAGTGCGAACCATTTTGTCCTCATTCATTGCTTTGGTGACCTTCTCAAAGAAATCCTCCAGGCTGAGAAGGCATGACCTGACTTTGGTGAAACCAAACTGGGTTGGGTCCAGTGTCTGGAGGTTTACTATATCACTACTGATCATTTCCATGATAGTTTTTTCCATGGCTATGCATATAAAACTAGCAAGACTTACGGGTCTGTAGTTTCCAGGGTCTGTAGATGGCCCACCTTTGTGCAGAGGGATGACTTTTGCTGTTCTCCATTCATGAGACACAAAGCCTATGTGGAGGCTACAGTTGAGTAGCAATTCCAGAGGGCCTGATAGGTCATGTTTCATGCTATTAAGAAGACATCCCGGGATATTGTCTGGGCCCATTGATGCAGTGTTCTTGGTCGTAGAAAGCATTAAGGACTTGTTTCCTAGTAATAGCAGGGGGAGTTGTGTTTGATGGTATTTCCTAAGGGAAGGTTGAGGGGGAAAGTTGGAGATGAATTTGTTGGCCAGTAGGTTTGCTATGTCTTCTGGCTCAGTATAGCTGGCTCCATTTACAAAGAGCTCTGCACACAATTATGTATTGCCTTTGAGGCTGAAGACATAATTAAAGAATGCCTTGTGGTTGTCTTTGGCCTGGGAGGCAACATTTACCTCAAATTTGGCTTTGGTAGACGTTATTTGCCCTTTGGTAGACGTTATTTGCCCTTTGAGTTGTTTGTTTAGTTTAATGAGAGTGCTTTTATCCTGCTGGGTGCTACACCTCTTATTTTTTTTCATGAGTTTCTTCCTTCTGTTATACTGCCTACTAATGTTGTGATTCCAACAGGGTGGCTTGTTTTTTGAGTTAGCATTTTCTGCTTTATCCTAGTGGTTACAACTGCTTGTATGCAGCTATTAACATACTTGTATAGGGTTTCTGTGAACAGTTCTGCTTAGGCAATGGTGTTCATTTTGTTGATGGGGGCTTGAAATTTTGTTAGGTTATTACTTAATAGAAAGAAGTTAGCATTAGAGTAGTTCCTGAATATTCCAGGGTTGGATAGGGGTCCAGGTTTTATTTTTACTTCAAAGGAGACCATTTTGTGGTCTGACCTTACCGGGGAAGACATTACACTAGGGGTTGTGCAGTACACTCCCATATTAGTGAAAACCAGATGCAGTATGGTTGCACTCCTGGTTGGTATATTGACAGTTTGGTTCAGGGAGTTTGTGTTTACTACATCCAGGAATCTCTGTGCATGTATGTTTGATGTCGTATATGATTCTCAGTTCATAGTGGGGTGATTAAAGTCACCCATTAATATGGTATTGGATTGGATGGCGAGTGTTTCCAATAAGTTTAAATACATGGTATGGGTTTCTTGGGTCATACAGGGGAACCTATAACTTGCAAGGAAGTGGTATTGAATTTTACCTATAGTGATTTGAACATGGAGTAGCTCAAGTGCATTGGCCTATTTGACCAGCCCTGAGGTACATTTATCTTTGATGTAAATTGAGACACCTCCACCTTTAGTCCCTGTCTGTGTAGTAGCTGGTCAAAATATGTGGAAGGGATTATAATCTTGCACTGTCAACTTGCTGTCCACAGCTTTGAACCATATTTCAATGACAGCATAGCTATCAACATTCTCTAGGGTGTAGAGAGTTCTCGAGAATTAAGTTTTTTTGTTTAGACTCCAAGCATTTTACAGAAATACCTTTAGATTTTGTTTGTTTTAATGTGCTATGTTGAAAGTAATTTCAGTTTGGAATTACCTAAAAGGCACTATGGAGAAGACAATGTTTTAACTAATATTCAAAAGCCTAGAGTGGAGAGGAGAAAACCATTCCTGGCAAAGCAGCGTGGTCTGTTGACCATCTCCTTCCATGCTGACAAATATTGCACCCCCTAATAATCATACTAGAAACTAAGCCAATTATTAAAGTCAGTCATCTTTTGTTCTTATTGTGACATCATCCTTGGAGAAGGTGAAATGCTGCTTAATGCTAGGCTCATACCAGCCTAGGACACATATTGCGAGAGCTCTACAAAGTATTTCTTCATACAGTCTAGGGAGGTACATCTCAGGTCATTTACACACACATGGACTATGACTGAGTCATACTGGTACTTGCGGTCCAATGACCTGAATGCATGCGTAATGTAGTGGATCCTGTTCCCTGATAATCAACTGACCGTGACTTTCTCCTTACTCAGCCTGGTGAGCTACATCAGTGTGCCTCACAATGAAGTCTCCAATGACCAGAATGTTGGATTGTATGTTGTCTTGCCTTATGGGCTTAAAAATAGAGGCTCTATTTATTTATTTATTTATTATTTATTGCATTTGTTGACCGGGAAAGTCCACTGGGCCTATGAAGAGCCCATTTTCAATGGAGGCCTGGGGAGAAAAGCACTACAATATTGCATACAAGAAACAATTAAATACAAATGAAACAATGTTAATACATAGAAAATTTGCTTACAAAGCACGTGTAAAAAGCATATGTGTAACAGAGATAATGCACATTAACTATAAGCATGTTAACTACAAACAAAGGTCTTAGTCTGCTAGAGAGAAAAGGTAATACATAGGATGAACATACTGTGGGAGGTCAATATCACATGGAAGAAAGTGATAGTAGAAGAGGTAAAGTGTGATGATGTGATAGTAGATATAGCAAAGTAAATAGAAGTCAGTTGAGCAGGAAAGAAGGATGCAGAAGTATGTGGGTTATGAGCAAGAGTGTAGGTATATAGTAGTGTGGGGCTAGAAGCAAAGGAGTATAGATATACAGGAACAAGGCAAGAGAAAAAAAAAGAATGAGTTAGAAGTATGAAATAGGTGGGAGAGGGAAACAGGAAGGAAATAGACAGGAGTTGAAGAGAGTACTAAAAAAGGTTGATAGTGATAGGGTTCTAGAGTGGGATATCAGGCGTTTGGGTGTTTTGGAGGGGTACAGGAGCATATCCAGTGAGAGACGAGATGTACTTTTAAGGACTTTTTGAAGAAGGCAGGATTGCTGATGATTCTGAGAGAGGGAGCCTGGAGACGTAATAGGAATATAGCAGTTTGGGTTTCTCTATAGACAGCAACATTTTGTTTTCTGACCTGAGGTGGCGAGTGGAATGGTATGTGGTCAGTATGGATGACAGGGGAGGGCAGCTTTCTGGTTGGAAGATTAACTTGTGGGCTGTGGTTAATTGTAGGTAAATGAGCTAGAGCATGGCGAGGGTGAACAAAGCGGGTCCAGCCCCCACTAGAAGAGGCAAGAGCCCTACCAAAAACAATCTGTTTGGAAGGATTCAGGTTTCAAATGCCTGTTAAACGGAAACACGTCTGACCAAAAAGCAGGAAAAATAGATGTGTATCTTCTACCTTTCCTTAGAGAGGTTACTTAACTCTTTATTATCTAGCTATGTATTTATGAGGGATGGGATGGGGCTGTATGGCAGTAAATTATGAGGCCAGTTTACAAGAATTACTGCAGAGTTATTCCGCCATCTAGTGGTATAAGCGGTGAAACACCGGGGTTGGGTAACAGCTACAGGAAATTATTCTGTGGGAAGGAAGAATAGAACAAACTACAGGGAGGAGATGTCTTCAGGTCGGTCAAGCCGCAAGTGTGCTAGCCCTAGAAATCACCCAAAACAATTTAGAAATCTAAAGCAGAAACAAAAACAGCTGATGGCTAAATGCAGACACCTACACTATAGGTTACAGGGTGACCCGTCTTTGTAGATAGTTGGAGGGACATCAGGAATGCATGCAGTCCAAGTTGAGAAGTAAATGGTGGCACACTGAGGGTAGCCCAAGTGGTAGTACTGGTATTTCAAGCTGTAAAACAAACAAATGGTGCTAAGGTAAGTTAGTAAGAAGGGGAATAAGTATTACAAACCAGAGATGGATAGATGGATTCACATTAAAGTCAAGAGGTAATTAGAAAGTACTGACTGGATAGATAGGGTGATAGGAAAGATAGCGAGAGGACAGTGAGATAGAAGGTGAGATGAAATACACTTACAATCAGGGGAGAAAACAAGAGAGGGGCAATAGACTTGTTCTTGAAGCACTGGTTCAGACTGATACATGAATACAGGCAAAAGGCTTAGACTGTAATCCTGGCTCAGGCAGTAAAGTATTTTGCATGCAAACAAACAAACTTTCTCTGCAATTACTATATAGTTAAGTCACTATCACCAGTTTAGCAGTTAAAAAAAATAGTTCAGTGAGTGAAATATAAGTTGTTCTCTCTATTTCAAAGCATAGTTCATGTCTGCCATAAATGGTTAAATATTGATTAAAAAAAAAAAATCTGCCATCAAGTTCTCTGCAACTCTCAAATGTATTAACCCTACTTGTTTTTACAAACTATATTGTATGTATTTTTTCTTTGTAATCTTTAGTTGCATTCTGTAACCTATATTGTATTATACTGTTCTTGGAGCTTTATTCTGTAACCTATATTGTATTATACTGTTCTTGGAGCTTTTCTCCCCGGGCCTCCACTGAAAATGGGCACTTCTTGGCCCAGTGAACTTCCCCGGTAATCAAACTGAAATAAATAAATAAATAATAAAGACCCTGCTTTTAATCAGTGTAACGTGTTGCTGATAGAGTTTTAACTGTGCAATGAGTAAAAGGCATTAACTGCAGTTGGAGAATGCCCTCACAGTAGTTACTACATATTCAGTACAATTAAAGACAAAAGGCAACAGTGTCCCCTGACTAAAAATAACAGAAATTAATTGTGAAATTGCTAAATACAAAATGATACAAAAAAATCTATGAGATGTGGCTGTATGTGTTGATGTGGGTGTTGTTTTGGAAGAGTACATTCAGGGCTGCTGAGGGTATTTGTTATGCGTACTTCATTTAGGAGGTCTTTGGGGTTTAGGAAGGTTACATTTAAGTGCCTCAACATGTGTGGGTCTATATGTTTGCTTTGAATTGTGTGTGATGGGCTGCAACATGTGTACTACTGACAACCTTATTGACATTAGGAATACTCTATGTGAGAGCTTTGCATTCAGTGACATTGTATAAATACATCTCTCACATACCATATCAATTTGCTTGAGAATTAACTGGTTGTCAGTAAACATGAGGCAATTTGTACATTGCCTCAGGATGCCCATACCAACCCGAGTGGGAAAGTTCATATCTATGGCAACAGACCTGTTTTATTGATTAGACAGTCGAAGTGAGACTATAAAGCAATATCAGGAGTATCCAGTTTGCAACTCTGTGTGCAACTAGGTATTGGTGAAAGTTCAGTCATGCTTTTACAAAAAAAAAAAAGTCACTCAAGATGTCTGTGTCTATACTGCCAAACACTTTAGGGAAAATTAATAAGCAGACCCTAAAAAGTTAAGGATGAAGTATTTCAGCAGATATTCTGAGGTCAGAAACAAATAAAGCAGTACTTACTGAAAACAAAGAATTAGCTTGTCAAGAATGAGCAAAACAGGGCAGTCAAGTGAATGACTATTGCCTGGCCACTACTAATGCTGGTCTCACCACAGCTTCACTCTGCTGGGATACAATGCTCATTTGTTTCTTCTGTCACCAGAAGCAAAACATTAGCACCAATCCCAAGATAAGAAGCAGACCACAGCCTGTTTGGTGATCTACATCTTGTCCCAGATGATGCAAAGGTCTGTAGGCTTGTTGTAGCCTTTTCCTTGTAGATGCCTTGAACAGCAACCAGACCAATCAGGAACACCAAGCACAGACACTCACTGCCCAACCAGAAACAGTCAGAAATCAATTCACTCTGCTCCTTCTCTTGCCAGGAGCAGAATATAAGCACAAGTTCCAAGCTGTCACATATGAAGCAGTTATTAGATATTCTGGTAATCAGTAGTCTTTAGGAAATAATGTCCCTGTGCTCCTCTTCTCACCAGGAGAAAACAGAAGCACTAATCCCAAGATGACTACTGAGAAGCAGAATCCAAAATGCGGGCTCTCCAGTAATTGGTGGTCTTGCAATAGATGTTGGAAATTTTAAAGGTAAGATAGAAAAAAATAGGTTATTATACTAAGCAGTTAAATATGAAAGATAGGGTAATGTAAGCTAAGTGGACAGCCACTAATTTTAAAAGAGCAAGGTAGATTGAAATAGGGTGGGCACTTTGTATTCTAGTTATATGGAATACAGTGGGATGGCCAATAAATTTAAATAGTTGAAGGGGGATGTTTTCACAAAATGATAACTTGGTGCTTACGCACAACAGCCATTGAAAGGGGAGAGGGAAGGGAATATGCAGTCAAATTAACAGAAGTGGCACGCAACTAGAAAGACAATCCAGTTTAAGAACAAAGCACCAGAGAGGGAAAAAAATCTGTGTGACTCACAAGAGACACAGCTGTGGTCTCTTTCCTAGTTTTAATATGCATTTAAAAGCAGAATACGAGTAAAACAGTGTAAAGAAAACAAATCACAATATACAAAATAGAAGAAGGCAATACAGTAATACAAAATATAAGAAAACCACAGCAAACTAAACTTTCCCTCACAGCAAGTTATGACAAGAGTTTGAGTGAGCTTTTCCAGTAAAAGCCCTTTTCCAGTAAAATCTTTAACTACTAACTTTTTGCTTACTTTAATTACCTTATCCTTTTCCCCATGTTTTATCAAACTCCTTGGTATCACTTGTAAGGGAGCTGTAATATAAAATACTTAAAAAAATCTTGTTGTATTGAAAGTAACAATCACCTACCACAACCTTTATTAGAGTTTATTAGAGTTTGACTGAAGCTTTTTGAAGAAAAACAACAGCTGACAAGTGTGAGCCACTGCACTGACAAAATTGCTTTGACACTGATGCAAGATGTGAAGTACAGAGGGGTGGCTAGAAAAATTAAAGATGGCTAGTAGTATTAGAAGTGTATGAGTGCCTTATACACCAACCAGATTCATGGAATGCTGCCAGTAGACCAGAAAAGGCCTTCACAGTGACAGAACAAATGATGAAAACATTGGCTGGAAAAGTAAAGCACATAAAGTGGGTAATCCAAATAGAATAATTTACTAGTGCACTTCCCAAAGAAGATTCTTCATGGATGGTTCACATTTATACGTGACAAAACTTTTTGGCTATAGTCTGCATTTTTTTTTTCTCTAACATGCAGGTTTATCAGGTAGAACTTAATAAATCTTGGGTATTCAAGTATAGTTAGCCACCTGTTGCAAATAAGAAAGTCAGAAAGAAGAATGGGATTTTTTTCATAGCTGTGTGGTTAAAACTTTAAAAGGCATGCAAATAGATATTCTAGTTCAGGCAGTAAAAATTGCTGTCAAAAAAAAATCATACTAGGCTATTTGCACAGGCCTTGAAAAACAGCTTCTTGATGTTTCTGTATTAAAATGTGCCGAGGATGTTAGAGCTATCACTGCCAGAAAGAGTAAAACAACACTTACTGGCTGTGAAACCAAAGAATTAATTTAACCATGTGGACATAAAAATGATAGACCACAAAGAACAAACAAGCATAGCAGATGCACAATGGACAAGACACTGCAGGAGAAGTACCATAACTCCAGAAAACAATTTCTATCTTTAAAAAGTAATAGGTTCTGTGCAAAGTTCTAGAAGGACAGACATAACCATTAATAGTGCACTTGAAAGATGATAGGATATAACACCATTGCAAAACAGTATTTACATTATTAACATAACTATTAGCTGAAGATATCAAATAAATTAAACAAACCATGGATTCTTGACAGGCTGCATATATTTAGGGCTTCTGTTTCTGTAGAACAGCAGATAAAGAAAATTGTCTCAGTGGCCATAAGGTAAAGATTTTAGGTTTAGGATCCTACAAGGACAGTTCTGCAGATTTGTCACTAGAAAGCTGTAGAAAAAGAAGAGTTTCCATCAGTAACACATCAATTCTTGATTTTCCATTTTTTTTCACTTAAGGTAAAAACATACATAATGATATGTCATTATTTTGGCTCCTTCTCTGTAGTAGAATTCACAGTAAAACTCATGAGAATCCTGTGAGGAATTGTAGTTAAGCCAGACCTTATATATAACTGAAGTACCAATCTACAGAGAACAGAAGAGTAGGAAAAGGGAAATTTTGAAGATGAAATGAAGCCTCAAGGAAGGAGTAAGAAGGGGATAAACATTCCTTAATGTCTCTTCTCCTTCCTCACATAGCTGTGACAATGGTTACATTTCCACAGGAAGCCACTGATATGTTAGTCGAGCATAGGATAGCCCCTTAGTGGCTTAAACATTTTTTCTATAGATTATCAGGCAGACATTTTTTTTGCAATCAAGTGTACATCAGAATTAAAACAAATTAAAAGTGATTAATTTCCTTTATAGAAACATTTTGAAAATTCCATTTGCATAATACACAATGATAGTTCATAAAATGCTATTATATAATACCAGTTGGTTAGTCAGAAGAAGAAAAAAGCTAGTATGAATAAAAAAAAAACACTACAGCAATTTGTTTGCTAGGTGCACCTAATAAGCATAACAACTGACAAATCAAATGTTTAATGATATGTGGTAGTCATGTCTCTCAGAGAAATGGGAAAAACTGCAAGCTACTATATATATATATTTTTACTAAGCATTTTATGAACTGGATATTGACAAATATTGGTTGAGAAGTAGCTAATATCCAAGTGCCTGAGATATGACATGATGAGCTGTAAGCTGACCAGTTTTTGCTGTACTGGGCGCTGCTCTGTCCACATAACCTCTTCCACTTAGCACAATAAGGATCACCTGTGGAAGGTTTACTTGCAGCATCAATTGGTTTTTAAGAGACAACGAATCTAGTGGAATCAGAGGCTCTAAAGCAGGAACCGGGCCACATGCTAATCCAGTTGATGTCCAACCAAGGGGGGACCCACCTTGCCTAGTACTAAAAATGTTTTCTCTTTAACTAGGAACCTCCTCAGCCAGCATAAGACATTGAGAATTAACTTTTACTCTGAAATTTTTAATATGGCACAATAGTGGGGAAAAGCTGGAAGCCATACATATATCTCCCTTGCCACAGGTTTGAGAATGCATCCACAGCAAACTATTTTGTCTCCTGCTGCACTAAACACATAAAGAGAAGGTCCACATTCATCTGAGTGGCAAACAGATTGATCTCTGAGGTATCCTGGTTCCAGAAAAATCCAAGCTAGGCATGTCTTTTAAATTTATATCTCCAGGAGAGGACTGGAAGAAGGTTCAGAGTGTACACCAGTAAGTCCACTTCACCAGGATGGTAAATTGCTGAGATAGTGATCTTAGCCATGATCTGCCACCAGATGCACATCTCCTGGTTTTAAAATGGGTATGAAATCATATCCCTTACTTGTTTAGAAACCACATAATGGATTGGTTATCTGAACCACTAAGAGGGGTATTAGATGCAGGCTTTCATCCAATGCTCTAAGGACTAGAGGGACTGACTGTAGTTTTAGCTGACTTATGTTGGTGAGAAGGGGACAGTGTTCCTTGAACAATGATGAAAAAAGTGGTGAACTCCACCTATCCACAGCGCATTTAACTGCAGGAATAAGAGGCAGTGACTGGTGGGATATGTCCAGCATCTCAAGGCCCAGTAATGTGGGTCTAATTCTGGAAAAGGTCTGTGAGTGTACAATGGCTCTGAAATTACTTGTCCCCTTTGCTGTTTCATCACCCTGGCTGCCATGGATATGAACTCCTGGACCATCTCTATGGACAGAAATGACTGGCACTAGCTTCTCACCCATAAAGGTAATCCTCTCAGATGGCATCAGAGAGGACTTCTTCCAGGTACTGCTCAACTCTAAGGACTGCAAACACAGTAGCATCACTATTGCATTTCAAACAGGGAGTCCCTCAGTGGGCCATTTAAGAGTCAGTAATTTGGTTAGGAGAGTACACACAGCTTCTTATTCTGCAAGGCTTCTACCACCACAGGCAACAAGTTGTTAAACATTGTGGGTGCTGAAGAGATCCCAAATGAGAAAAGTTTATATATGAAGATATGCCCTTTACAGCAGAACATAGATTTATTCTCAATGGACCCTAAATATTGATGTACCCAAAGACATTCCTCATGCTCAGTGACACCTTCCAGGTACCCCGTGACATCAGAAACAAGACTTCATAGAGAGTCATTATCTGGAACCAGAGATACTGGGTATACTTGGTGAAGTCTCTGAGGTCCAGGATGGAACAGAATCAATTCCATCTTGTTTGGAACAAGGAAGAGATGGGAGTACAACTGAGTCTGTCCTGTCCCAGGAACTCAGCTGAGATTGTTTGTTTTCAAAGAAGTGACTGACTGTGATAATGTCAACAATCACTGATGCTTTGTGATGTCTTCCAAAGTTTGGGGGTCTTGGAGAACCACCCTCTTATGGGCAACCTGAAACTGTAGTAGGGCTGCTTCTTTTTTGCCAGTGGAGTTATTCTGTTGCTTAAGTTGAATAGCAAAGAAGTGGCAGAACTACAGTATGGAACACTTAAGTACATTCCTCATTCTAGAGTTACTTCTTCCTGTTTTGGGATTGACTGGGCTTAGAAGATGGAGGTGTGAGTTCAAGGGGTCAGATAGGTACTCCCCAGTGATGACCTGTTTCCTTCTAAAGTTATTTATCGAGTTTTGTGAAGATTGCCTGTTGAAATGGACAATGCATCATGTTGTTTATGAGCTTATCCTTAAATGAGGGCAGCCTCAGACATGTAGTTTTGTGCAGGCACATATGTGAGGCTTGCATTTCTAATCACAGCAGTACAATCAAAATTGCAATGTGTTATGTTGTAGCCCATGAAGGAAACAGTATGTAGCTTTCATGATCTCTTTCTTGACCACAGACATCTGGCTGTTAATCCCATCAGTAATTGGGATATGGTAGATTGGTGGGGAAACCATAAGAAACCATTGTTATTCTGATTGTATGTAATATGAATACACCAGAGCAATTAGAAACTGAAGCTGATGGGGGGCTTGGCCAGGATGCTAATAGTCTAGCAGCAGTTTTTTCTTAGCTCTGCTATTTCATATTTTCTGACAGGAAATTATATTTTCTAAGTTATCCTGGTCAGCTTTTTTATTTAAACACCATTATCTGGAGTAGTTCTGAAGGGTAACTTCTTCAAATTATTTACATATATCATCATTTTCCTGTCAAACTTTGGCATAAAAACATCTTCACTTAGATTACAGAATGAGTCACATAAGGCAAGTTCACAGGAGTCATTTATGAAAAAAGGACTTTCAGACTGTTTTAGCTAACATTCAAGAACTTTCATTGAATATGGATAAAATAGATAAACTGGACAGTTTTTAAAGAAAAATGTTCAAAACAAATGGAACAAATACAAGAGTCTCTTTATCAGAAGAATATTCAAATATTAACAATATAAGTAGCTTTAAATGGCATGGAAGGGAGATTAACAGAGGATGAAAACAACATTGAATTATTATTAAAGCAAAACACTCTACGTTTGAACAAGATAGATGATGTAGAGAATAGATCCTGGAGAAATAACATTCACATTTTGGTTTATCTGAGAAGATTGATGGTGAAAATGTGACAAACTTCTCAACATCCTGCCTCCCTAAAATTCTTGGTTTACAGAAGTGGTGTCATTTAGAATGGAAAGAGCTCATAGCTCTTTGGCTGCACCTTCTTCATCTAAAAATAATTCATCTCTGAGATCTACAGTAGTGAGATTTTCTCTTCACATGATAAAGAATTAATCCCCAAGACAGCATGGACTAAATCTACTATTAAGTTAAATGATAAAATAGTAAAATTTAACAATGACCACTCAGCTGTGGTGATGTCTAAGAGAAAAAGCTTTCTTCCTCTAGTTAAAAAATTAAAGAAGAGACAGATCAAGATACACCTATTTCCAGCCAGACTCAAAATATTTCTACAAGATGATACTAAAATCTTTGATGAACTTGACAATGCTATGACTTTTTTAAAAACAGAAAAATACAATATATCAAATAAAAGATATGGAATAGAACGACAGCTCCTTGAAGAGATAAGCTGAAACACATAATTGAAAAAGTAATGAAAGAAAGAAGACATTAAAAGAAAAATTACTGTTTATTTAAACACTAATTCTAGTCTCTATAGTGTGTCTTACAATTTTATCAGTTGAATATTAAATACCAATGATCCTTACTTAATATATCTATAATCAAAAAGGAGGAATAAAATGAAGTTTGGAGAGATTCTTAAATAAGTTAACTACTTTTTCATCTAATCTATTTTTTCTTATTTTTTTTTTTACTTTTTTAGCTTAAAGTTAATAATTAACCTATTTATATACATAGTAGATTAAATACCAATGATCCTTACTTAATATATCTATAATCAAAAAGAAGGGAAAAATGGAAGCTTGGATGCATTCTTAAATAAGGTAACTACTTTTTGTGTAATCTATTTTTTCTTATTTTTTTTTTTACTTTTTTTAGCTTAAAGCCAGTAATTAACTTAGTTTTATATATATATATATATATATATATATATATATATATATATATATATATATATATAAAACCAGTAGTCAAGGACTTAGGGACACACATATAGATAGTAATCTAGTCTTTGATCATCACATGTCTACATTGGTGAGGAAATCATTCTATGTTGCGCAACTTATAAACAAAGGTATGGCATCTAAGTTCAAGGAAGTCATTGTTCCAGTGTATTTGGCATTCATCAGACCTATCATTGAGTACAATGCCCTCCTTTGGTATGTATCTAACCAGGGATATCCAAAAATTTGAATGTCCACAGAGGTTCCTCACTAAAAGAATACAGGGTGTAAGTAATATGTTATATGCAGACTGCTTCAATGCCCTATTCCTATATTCTGTCTCCTACAGGCCTTTGAGGGGAGATCAATGCCTGGCATACAGGACATCATCAGATCTCACTCTGATGGACATCCTGCATATCCGCAAAACAAACAGCAGCAGAATTACCCATTCTAAAGTCTTAAACCTTGCCTGTGATATAAATAGGACCTGCTGGAGAGATAGGTATCCCAGAGACTACCCAATCTATGGAAGAGGCTCCCCATCCATGTGAAGCAGAGCTTCTCCCTAACCCAATTCTAGTGCAACTTGGACAATTGGATGGGAAACCGGAAATTCATCTCTGGTTTGGCACCTATGTCTCTAATGGACACTAGTAACCTGTAAATGGTTCATCTCCCAGGCCCATGCTTACACTTATCAAGGGTATCAGAACTTGTCAGAGATTTGGGATGCATGGCTAGGCTTAAAAAGGCACTTGTGGTCATTAGCCTAGTAAACACGTGTGAACCTATGAACCTATATCTAATATAATCTATTAATAAGTTTGGGAAGTAAACAAATAATAAGTTATAATGACAAGTTTAACAATTAAATACTAATGTTGTCTACTTTGCATACAAGTTTCCTGAACAAGTTTTAACTTAAAATCATTATACTGATGCTTCTGCTTCTGCATAGTAGTCTATAGCAATTATAGTACACTATTAAAGAGTATTAAAGAGTATTGCTTTCTTTTGATTAATACATTCAGTTACATAAAGTATTTTACTATATTGTTTTTTTCTGTATATCTTTGGCTGCTCTCTTCTGTTCTTTTATACTCTTTCTTTCTCCTTTTCTTTTATATGTATGTGTATATAAAAGATATATACACACACACACACACACACACACACACACACACACTTATTTGTGTTTTTCATTAAGGGGTTGCTGAGTTAGGAGCATGTTGTGGATTATCACATTGTGAAGGGTAGTGGAGGAAATGGGGAAGGATAGGAAGACTGTAGTTCTTTAAATTTTCATTGTCATGTTTGTTTTTATGACTCAGTGAGCTGCAGTCAAAATGACAAATAAATTAGAATTGTGTGTCTCCTTTACTGCTCTATATGACTTGTTTCTTTTGATGAAGGTCCTGGGGGGTGGGGGGTTCCCTTCTAAAAATCTTTTTGTTTGATGGGATGGAAAGTGGAGGCACAGTGGATGGTGTGGTGCTTAAAGGGAAGGAATTGCTTTATTTAAGAATGATTGTGGATGTTGTTTCTGCATACGTGGAATGAATGGAGTTGTTTGGTTTGTGTTTGTTTTTTCTGACTGCTCTGGCAGACATAGTTAAGATTTCAGCAGCCTTTAAAGTAAAGCCATTAGCAGTTATAAGTCAGTTAGAGCTCAAGCATTTACACTTAGGCAAGGTAAAGCTTTTTTTCTGTGATTAATTTGATTTTCCTGCTTGGTTCGCAAGCTTGATGAGTGCAGAAAGATCAGAACTAGTTAAACATTAGTGCAGCTGCAACATCTGACATAATGCATTAAGGGACGGGAATTTTTTGCTATTGATTTAAAGTGATAGGATTAATCTCAACGTTTATGTTTAAAACAGTTGCATATATGATACATTACTCAACTTCACTACTTGTAATATAGGTAGCTTAAAAGACAGTTTTGGAACAGAATATCCGAAGTGCGGCATGAATGTTTGTGTAGATGCTGCTTTCGTGTCCCAGCCAAGGTACCACTGTTATATTTATTTATCCATTGATCGAGATTGGATTAGTTACAGTGAGCTGTTATGTCTGACATTGTGCATTAATATGTGGAATTCCCAGTAGTAATAAAAAGAAGCGATGTTATTAGAAATTTTTCACACTTATAGATTAAAGAGCAGAGCAGTTCTGCAGTCCTGTTGTGCCATGCGCGGGGAATGTTTATGGTGTGGAGGTAAAGAAGTTGCATGACAAGGGAAACATGCTAAGAGCTGATTTAAAATGTACATTTCTTTTTTAATGTGTTTTTTTTTTGTTCAGTTGCCACCATTTCAATAGCAAAAGGCATGCAGGTGTATTATGAAAGCCATCTTTCAAACATGGCATTCCCTTGTCATCTCATGGCTTTGTTTGTGGAGTGAAAATGGGGGACTGTTAATACTAATCAGATCAGGCAGCCATTGCAGAAATATGTTTGTTGCATTACTCATAGGTTCATAGGTTCATACTAGGCTATCTGCCCTAGGGCATTTATAAGCCTAGCCAGAGTATGTTTGGCTTTCGCCACCCATTTTAAATTAATTTTGCTATGCCCTTTTTCGAGGTTAGTATACTGTGTCTCTGTCTAACAGTGACACAGAAGTGATACCCGGGGTAAACCTACAATCTCCCATCCACTCATCAAGATTCCTCTTGAAGAGAGTCATTGAGGGACTCTGCCTAACCTGGACTGGGATTTTATTCCAGAGTGAAGGGAGCCTCTGGGTTATGAATCTGTCCCTCCAGCATGTCCTATTTATTTCAGTGCTGAGGTTCAAGTCTCTCGAGCACGTAGCTCGATGGGATTTGGATTTTTTGAGGTGCAGCATGTTCCTTAATTCCAGGTTGGACATGGCTTTATACGTCAGGCACAGATCGCCTCTGAACAGGCGGTATACCACTGAGTAGAGCTGGAGTTTCTTTAACCGGGCAGCATATGGAATCTGTTTGAGAACTTTGATCCTCTTGGTGAGGTACTTTTGGGGTTTTTCCAGTTGCTGCAGGTGTCTGGTAAGGTAATGCAAAATATGATTAGGAAACTCAGGCTATTATTTATGTCAGTGCAGAGAATGCTTACAATAATTAGATGTTTTGAAGGAGGTAAGCCAAATTATGATGACCATTCTGTGGGTAGCTGTTGTTTGATTTTTTTTTCTTCTGAAGACCCAGTATATATATATATATATATATATATATATATATATATATATATATATATATATATATATTAAAAGAAAGGATCATAGTGCTTTATGTGAGACTCAGAGCATATCTGAATCCCCTTTAAGCTGATTAAGTATTGCAGTGGAACGTTTAAGTTGAAATAAATAATCATAAAAGTATAGCCTCAGTTTTTATGATTTTGGAAGATCTAATGTTATGAGTAAACATTACCACTTACTCTAGGTATTTTTTATTGAACAGTAAATCATGGAGGTCCCGATGGAAATTACTGTTGAATTTTTAGTGTATGGCATTAAACATAAATGATAGTCTCTTTTGGTTTGTTAATAATATAGTTACTTTGATTGTATCTGTTTTTGGAAGATGCAATGATAGTTACGTAGCTTTTTGTTTTTTTCAGTATAGTAGAAAATTACAAATTGATTCTACCCTTGGGGTGTTTGCACTATTTTTAGTGGAGATGAGATTGACACTTAGCTGATACTTAGCTGAAATACTGCCATTGTACACCCATTTTTTGGGGGCGGGAGATGTAAATATTTTTCATAATCAAAAAATGATAAAAATACTGCACCACCAAATCAAAACTAAAAACTGAAGACTCAAACAAACTCTACCAGCAGCGATGAATATCCACAGACAAAAGATTGATTTGAGTCTTCAGTTTTTAGTTTAGAGTTGGTGCAGTCTTTTGTAATAATCTTCAATATGTGTATAATTGGTGGCCATGTGACTTTAGTGGCCACTCTGACTTCAGTGGGTAATTTAAAGGTTTTATTAATCCAGTGTTCTAGTCTTAAGGCTAGTTCAATTTGGTAAAGAGTCTTAAAATATGATTTACTTATTCATATCTAACAAATAGAAAGATAACAGATCCCTTTTTAGAAGAGACATTTTAATTGCTGTTAAATGCATACTGTCAGACATATGTACAGTCACTATAAATAAGTATATATAAGAAATTACTTATTGAAATATAATTCAAAATATTATGAAGATTTATTATTCTTTGAAGGTGTGGCATTATTGTAGCCAGTTGATTGTATTTTCCGTAAACAGCAGACTTTGTCTTGCATTGTGTTTTTTTTTTCTTGAATTGATGGCTGGGTTAGTTTGGATGGCTTTCCTATTCAAACTAGGAGTTCTGGACTCCGTGACGGGAGAGGAGGTTAAAAGAATCTCATGTTTAAAATTTAATAAAACTTTTTGTTCTTTTTTTGGCGTCTGCTGTCCTTGTTAATATGTCCATATTCCATAAAATAATATTGAGTTCTTATTGACAATAAACAGTTTAAGGTAAATAAAAGTGGTATTATAACAACAACTCATCTGAGAGTTAGACAGTCACATATTCCTTTATTTTTCAAAAGCTAACCCATGGCTCAATTAAAGTGTATATCCATTAACATTAATGGTTTAAATAATGGTTGCAAGAGAAGTAATTTGACAAAATTTCTTAGTTTATTTGCCTCACAAATTATTTTTTTTACAAGAGGCTTGTTTATTACAAGATGATAGAAATAGACTTAATGCTAAATATTATGCAGTATTAAGGAGTTCTCATTACAAACAGAAAAATAGAGGGGTTGCTTTTTTTATGGAAAAACTCTTTACCAATATCCAATGTATTGAACATGTACAATGATGATAAAGGTATTTTTTGTTCAGTAACAATAGAAAAGAAAGGGAAATAATATATTGTATTAATATTTATTGGATATCTGGTATTGGTGTTAAAACAGTTAATCATCAACTAGAGCAAATAATACAACTTTCGAAAGGTAATTTAATTTTGGCAGGAGACTTTAACTGTATATTAGATTATGAAGATTCTTATACTGCAAGAAAACAAAGAGTATTAACCTCGGCTAAGGCATTAAAAAATTTCATAGACTCATTTCAGATTAAAGATATTAATGAATTTTCATATTCCAATTCTCTTTTCTATACTCATTTCTCTCCTAGATATAAAACTCATTCAATAATAGATATGGTATATAGTTCTAATAAATTAATATCTAGATTAAGTAAAGTAAAAGTTGTTGCATGTTCATTATCGGATAATAATGCCATAACATTTGAACTTGTATTAACCACTAATAACATTTCCATTAAAGAGATACCTACCAGTCTATATAACTAACTTAAAAGATTTTAACGAATTTTTAAATAATGAGATTAAGACTTTTATTGAATTCAATTATACAGATGACTTTTCTGAAATTTATTTATGGGATTCTCTAAGAGCTTATTTAATGACAAAATAAAGAATTGGGATGCTCTTAAGTAAAAGTAATATGATAAAGATGTAATAGAGTTGCAGGAAAACTTGATAAATTAAAACAAATAGATCAAAACAGACATGTTTTAAAAGAAATTTATTACTTAAAGAAAGGTATCTAGAAAATTTTAAATCATAAAACTATGATAACGAAGGTTAAACGAATTAATTATTCTATAAATCCAAAATCTATGCATAAATTAATATAAAAAAGAAAAATGATTATTAAATCTAACCACATTAAAGAATTGTGTTCTCCTGAAAGTAAGAAAAAGTTAACTGAAATTGATGACTTTTTGAAAATATTTAGAGCCCACTTTAATGAAATTAATCAATATAACCCAACAGTGGATTCATAGAAATAATTAAAACCTTTATTAAGAAATATACTTCAAACAGGCTGACAGAAAATCAAATGAAATTGATAGATAAGCTTATATTAATGTCTGAACTTAAAAGTCAAATTAACAAACTAAAATGTAACAAAGCACCTGACAATGATGGCATAATATCAGACATATATAAATTATTACCTAAAGAAATTTTCCACATTTTGCATAAAGTTTTTCTAATTGTTAAAGATGTAACTAAAGTTCCTCCATCTTGGACATACACACTTATTTCCCCAGTATTAAAGGTGGATAAAAATCCAGCAGAGTGTTCCTCTTATAGACCAATCTCACTTTTAAATATTGATTATAAAATATTTGTGGCTACACTTGCTGACAGATTACAACTATTACCATATATGATTAATAATGATCAAACTGGATTTATAGTAAACAGGAACAAATATGACAATATTAAAAGAATATTAACTTTAATAGTTCGCTAATAATAAAAAAAGATAGTTTGACATTAAGTTTGGACATAAATTGTTCTTTTGACTTGGTTAATTGGAAATATTATTGGTTCTAGAAGAGTATAATTTCTGTAATCATTTATCACAACTTATTTAACTTGCTTTATGAAAACTCCTTTGCCTATGTAAAAATAGGTACCTATATATCACAGTCAATTTCGATAACTAAAGGAACAAAACAGGGCTGGCCTTTATCACCACTATTATTTACTCTAATTATGGAACCATTTGCAAATTACATAGGGTCAATAATAGATATTAAAGGTAAACTGAATATTAATAAGTTAAATTCTAAGATATTATTGCTTGCAGACAACATTCTCCTAACTTTAAATGACAATAACTCTGTTAAGGCTGTATTTAATGCAATAGAATCCTTTCAGAAAAATCTGGGCTTACTTTTAATGAAAATAAAACAAAAACTTTACTCATAAATACCAATATTAACAATATGGAAATAACTATATATAAATAGGAAATTGAACACAGCTTAGTAGATGAAGGGTACAATAGAGGCTAGTACAAATTAGCGCTTTCTTTCACTTTATTTAAAAACGTGAACTTCTTCAGAAACAAGAATATGTGCCCTCCCCAGCACATGTCTTATAAACCCTTTGAAACAGGATATGATGTCATGAAGTTCTCCATAATTATTTCATATATATACACAAAAGTAAAAATGAAAATTATGCAATATATTATATAAATATGTACAACAAACATCTTGATATTTAAAAATATTATTATGTATTATGTTCTCATTATTCCCAATATATTAGACTGATGTATCAAACTTTATCTTATGTAAAAAGGAACTTCAAACCATTTTTACCTTACTGATGAACATCATACTAACGTAAACTACATGTAATCTAATGTGAATACTCAATATAAATTGTATAACATTACATTACTGAAATGTTATCTATTATGAAAATTGTAAACTTGAAAACGTTTGTCTATAACTAAATAAACTATTGTAAACTGACTTGTGTTAAAAGTACCCAGTTATAGAAAACTTTAATACAAATGAAGTACATAAACAACATTGTCCCTTATATAGATTTCTATGTAAATGTGCTTCTATACATTCAGACAATTTTATCTGTATATCAAAAAAACATTTGATATTGATTACCTCGTTTAGGCCTGGATATTGGTCTGCCCCTAACAATAGTTGCCAAAGTGCCTCCTTTTGCTCTAATTTATTATTGTCAATATATTATACAATTTATATTGAGTATTCACAACATTAGATTACATGTAGTTTACGTTAGTATGATGTTCATCAGTAAGGTAAAAATGGTTTGAAGTTCCTTTTTACATAAGATAAAGTTTGATACATCAGTCTAATATATTGGGAATAATGAGAACATAATACATAATAATATTTTTAAATATCAAGATGTTTGTTGTACATATTTATATAATATATTGCATCATTTTCATTTTTACTTTTGTGTATATATATGAAATAATTATGGAGAACTTCATGACATCATATCCTGTTTCAAAGGGTTTATAAGACATGTGCTGGGGAGGGCACATGTTCTTGTTTCTGAAGAAGTTCACGTTTTTAAATAAAGTGAAAGAAAGCGCTAATTTGTACTAGCCTCTATTGTACCCTTCATCTACTAAGCTGTGTTCAATTTCCAATTTCTAGTTTGCGGCTAGTCCGTTCGTTTTGTTTTTTCTGAACTATATATAAATAATTTTAACAGATGATATTAAGAATATGAAAGAAAAAATTATCTTAATAGTCTAACTTCTGTTAAAGGTCTTGTTAATAAATGGAACAAGCTTCAATTTTCCATGGAAGAAAGACTTTCTTTAATAAAAATGATTATTCTGCCAAGAATGTTATATATAATACAATCCCTTTCACTATCTCTTCCTAAAAAAATATTAAAGAATTTAATTTCCTAATTCTTAAATTTTTTGGTATCCTAATAAATCTAGATTAGGATTAAAACACCATGTTAGAGATTGGTCTGTGGGTGGAACAGATATGCCAGATATAGAGCTATACTCATTCTCATCAATCATAAAAACAATTTCCTTATGGTTGAATAAAAAATATAATTCTAAATGGAAAGACATAAAAAGAAAGCATTTGTATAGAATTAAATCATACAACATATACACAGCAAAATAAAATAATAAATAACTTCCTCTGGATATTAAATGATTGTATATTAGAAAATAAAAACGTGATCAATTCTTCATATCTTTTTTTTACTGTTAATTACTTTTAGAAATTTTGCCCATAAGAATCCTGAATATAAGGCATGTTTTCTGAAATTTCCTATAGCATATATGCAAAATAATATATGTGCTTTTAACTTACATAAAATGAATACACTTAAGGAATATACTTTGGTAAACTAGAGTCAACTGATGGTGGGAGAAAATTGCAAACTGCAGAATATATAACTACTAATTTTAATTTAAATAAGGACATGTGGTTAGATGTACAGAATTGTCGATTTTCAATAGAAAATAAAATTAAACTAATACAACCTTCAATAAAAAATTCTGTATATAAATTAATTGATTTCTTAATTTTATTATTGCATTAGAGAACAATGAAAAAAGGATTTCTATCAAAAATATATAAAATTATTAAAAATACAACAAACAGAATGTTTTAATGAAAGTTATTGGGGGTATTTCAACATTATAAATAATTATTATCCAAATAAAGAAGATATAAAACATATGTTGACAGCTTCAAAATATACTGCTTTTTCTATAAAGTGGATATTATTTACATGGAAATGTATATACAACTCTTTCATAACTCATAGAATAGAATTAATGTATAAGAAAAAAGTATGTTGGAGATGTAAAACAAATGTTAAAGCAGATTGGCAACACTTTTTTTGATTGTGACGTTATTAAACCATTCTGGGACAATATTAATGTTATTTTACAGGCTTTATTTAATGATAAATTAACTTTAACCAAAACATTAATCTTATTCAATGCACCAGTACATGACTGTGTAAAGAGATTAAATTACCCACTTCTTATCAATTGCAAGGAAAATAATCACAAATAACTGGAAGAATGAACAAACTCCAATGATGAATGAATTCATAAATATTGCAACCGATATCTGTCATTACGAACTCAATCAAGATGTGAGCAACTATAATTACCATGACTTACAACATTTGGATGAAACTCCAGGAGCTGCTAAATAAACAGTTACAATCCTGTTAGCAACAAGGACTTTATTTTTTTCCTCTTTTATACATAAAGAATTATTAGACTGTAACTTATATAGTAGACACCTTTGCAAATAGTTGTTTTTGTTCTAATCTATCTTGTTTGTTTAAATAGCTCTTTTGTTAAAATTTGTCATTTATCTGTTATAATTAATAAAACTATTTTAACAAGAAAAAGAAACTGAAACTGATGTGTGCTTGCATGTATATATGTTATGTGTGTATGTATGTAAGTATATATATATATATATATATATATATATATATATATATATATATATACCTTTCATCAGACTGCTACTTCTATAATTTTGTGTGTATAGCAGTTTTGTTAGGGAAGGTGTGTTTAGTACCTTAATGTATAGGTAGGCATTGGGGGGAGGGTTCGAGATAAGGTTGGTTTTAGCAAACATGATTTGGGTGTATTTCATCAAACCTGAAGAATGTTATAAGCACTGTTCCTCAGCCTTTGACCTCCCTCTCTTTTGGCATTCATTTCTCAGTTATAGGAAACTGCAGTTAGTGTTCAAACAAAACAACTGAACTAACAAAGTATGGTGAAGACCGCCAATGCCATGGTGTCTTGAGATGCCAATAAATCCTTTGTAAAGCTGTAATTCACTGTAGTAATAACTACAAGAATCTCCACTGACAAAAACCACAGTTGACCATTCTAAAATCCAATAATTTAATCTAATATAAATCTTATAAAACTTAATATAAGTTATGAAATTTAAAATCAAGAGGATTTAGTTAACAAAATATGCCAATAACTTCAAAGTGGGTGTGGTTTTCAAACCTCATTCCAACAATCAGATCCTCCAACAAGGAGTGAAACAAACCAGTGCCTTCTGCTTTAAATGAGGGCCCGCCGTTTAAACCAAAAATGTAGCTTGGTTACCTTTAAATAATCTAGCAAATTCCATATAACTGAGTTACCCAGTTATAACCAATCTCCTCCCAGCCACTCACTCTTATGTCTCTCTTCCTCTCCTTCATAACTACTTGTAATCTTCTTAACTACTTAGTATTGGATTCCTTCTCTATCTACCACCCATCCTGCTATAAAACTTTTTTTACAACTACATACTGTATGCAATGTAAAAGAATCTTTCTTTTGTTATTTCAACTTGATAAGTAACTTAGCAATGTGAAAAATTCTATATGTTATGTAACTTGTTATGCGAACCTTCACAGCTTAACAATGTAAACATTATTTGTAACTTGTTATCTGGAGCTTTTCTCCCTGGGCCTCCACTGAAAACGGACACTCGAGTCCAGTGGACCTCCCCGGTCACCAAACTGGAATAAATAAATAAATAATATAAACAACACCCCTCTCAAACCTGAATTTTGAGACATCTGAGTACTCACATCAAAACTGAGTTTTCCTTTGACCGTTATGTTTCAGCCATGCTTAGAAACTAATTCTGCCATGCAAAACTGATTTTACAGGGCACCTTCTCTATGCTCAAAGAGGTCACAATCCCACTTTACTCATCCTTTACTAGAAGTGTCATTGAATATAATAGCCCATTTGGCATATAACTCTCCAAGTATTTTGACCAAATTGAAAGATCTCAGAGATTCTTCAGAAAGACGATCATGAATTTAGACAAACTGAGTTACCCAGAAAGAATATACTGTATATTGTTCTGGCATTTATTTATGTTACTAGGTTCATAGGTAGGTACTAGGCTATTGGCCCTAGGGCCTATATAAGACTAGCCAAACGCTACCCTGGCTTTTGCCACCCAAGAAAATTATTTTCTTGTGCCACTGTCAAGCAGAGCCACAGAAGTGATCCCTGGGGTGAATTTCCTATCTCCCATCCTATCATCAAGATTTTTCTTGAAGAGTGCTAATGAGGAGCTTTGTTTGATATAGATAGGTAGTTTGTTACAGAGTATGGGAAGTCTCTGGGACAGGAATCTATCCCACCAGCATGTTCTGTTTATTGTGGTGACAAGGTTTAGGTCCCTAGAGCATGTAGCTCGAAGGGATTGGGATTTCTTTAAGTGGAGCATGTCCAACAGCTCTAGGTTTGACAAAGCTTTGTATGTTAGGCAGAGATCACCTCTGAGTAGGCGATATGTGACAGAGTAAAGCTGGAGTTTTTTGAGACGGTCTGCGTAGGACATCTGTTTGAGGCCAGTAATCCTCTTTGTGAAGTATTTCTGTGGCCTTTCCAGTTGTTATAGATGTCTTGTGAGGTACATACCAAAAGGGGCATTGTACTCTATAATGGGTCTAATGAGTGATGAGTAGAGGGGAACAATTACCTCTTTTTTCCTGGATGAGAAACCTTTTCTGATGAGGTGTGCCATACAGAAGGATTTCCTGACTACTGTAGCAATGTGATTATCAAAGGAGAGACTACTGTCCACCTGTGTCCCAAGGTGTCTTATCACACTTTCAGTGTTAAGTAGACTACCGCCTATGTGGTAGTTCATGGGTACAGAGTTTTTACCAAAAATGGATGACAATGCACTTTTTGGCATTGAGCTTGAGGCCATGGCTTTGACACCAGGCATCTGTCTCAGTGAGGCCTTTTTGTAGGATGTCCACATCGTTAGGAGTTTTGATTATGGCTCCTAGTTTGCAGTCATCTGCGAACTTTGTTAGCCAGAGATCTTCTGTGTTAGCCTGTACTTCAGAGAAGTAGATACCAAACAGGAGAGGGCCTAGGACTGAACCCTGTGGTACTCCATTTGTCACTGGTCTGAAGTTGGATTTAGAGTCTATGGTTTTTCGTGGATATTTTACTGAAGATTTGAATAAAGTGCGGTTTCTTGCTGGTGCGCAGTTTCCATTCCTTGTAATCTTATTGGATTTAGAGTCTGCTACTTTCACAGTGTGGGTTCTGTCAGTGAGCCAGTTGGCAACCCATATTGTGACATAGGGATTTATACCTAGTTTAGTGAGTTTGTCTATAATTCCAGAGTGGGGGATGATGTTGAAAGCCTTGGCGAGATCTAGATAGGCTGTGTGAACCACCTTACCTTCATCTACAGCTTTGTTGACCGCTTCAAAGAAGTCTGTCAGGTTTAGGAGACATGATCTGCCTTTTACAAACCCAAACTGGGTAGGGTCCAGAGTTTGGAGATTACCACAGTGTCATTGTTTTATAAGTTCCATGATGATATGCTCCATAGCCTTGCAGTCCAGGCTTGTCAGGCTAATGGGGCGGTAGTTCCCAGGGTCCATGGTGGCTCCCCCTTTGTGGAGTGGGATAACCGTTGCTGTGTGCCATTCAGTGGGCACAAAGCCTGAGGTGAGGCTATGATTGAACATGGTACTTAGGTGGGGTGCCAGTTCATTCTGTACGCAGCCTGGGATGTTGTCAGGTGTCATGGATGCTGTGTTCTTGGCTTTGGAGAGTGGGTTTTTTACCTGTGAGGCCGTGATTACAGGTACTTTGCATTCTTCTGGTATAGAGATGGGCCCTTTAGGGGATGAGAGAGGGGTAAAGTTAGCACTGAACCTATCTGCTAGGATGTTGGCAATATCAGTTGGTTCTGTATATTTAGTGCCATTGTGCTGTAACTCAGAGCAGATATGAGTGTTGCCATTGAGATTCTTGACGTAGCTATAGAATGCGTTGTGGTCGTCTTTAAAATCAGTGGCAATTTTGTTTTCGTAGCTAGCTTTGGAGGATTTTATGAGGGATCTCAGCTTCTTACTGAGGTTGACCATGGGATTTTACTCTTTTTTGCAACAGTTTCTTTCTTCTGTTGTAGAGTTTGTTTATAGCAGGGGACCACCAGATTGGCTTCCTTTTTTGTAGGATAGCATCTTGGTTCTGTTAGGGATTGCATGATCCATGCACTCGTGTAAGTCCTTATAAAGTGCAATTGTATAGGATTCAGCAGAAGTATCTCTATTGTCCGTCAGCATGGGTGTCATGAAGTTTGCCACTTCTGTCTTAAGAAGTGTGAAGTTGGCTTTGGAGAAATTTTTTAAGGTGGTTTCTTTTATGTGGGGTGGGGGTGGGATGTGGATGTCTAGGGTGATTTGCTTGTGGTCGGATCTGACCAACGAGGAATTGACATCTGGTGTGGAACACCGGTTACCCATGTTGGTAATGACCAGGTCTAGGATATTGCTGCCTCTGGTGGGGGTGTAGATAAGTTGATCCAAGGCATTGGAATTTATGAATTCCAGAAATCCTTGAGCACAAGAGTTGGTACATGAGTAGTTTTCCCAGTTAATGGTGGGGTAGTTGAAATCACCCATTATTAGGGTGTTAGGTTGTACCCTAATATTTTCCAGTGTATCAAGAAATGAGGAGTGGGAATCCTGGGCATGGTGGGGGATCTGTAGAAAGCTACAATTTGCATTGCAGTCTTGCCCAGAGTTAGTTGCACTTGGATAATCTCAGATGCATTATGCTGAGCAACTAGCCTGGAGGTGTGGATATCCTTAATGAATATGGACATGCCTCCACCTTTAGTGCTTCAGTCCAGGTTAGGTGGCTGAAAGGTGTGGTATGAATTATAGCCTGGTAATGCAGGGGTGCTCTCTGGAGCCTTGAACCAGGTCTCTGTCACTGCAAAGATGTCAATGTTCTCCATTTTAAGGAGTGCCTCGAGTGAGTGCATTTTGAGGTTTAGACTTCTAGCATTAAGTAGCATTACCCTCAGATTTTGCTTGCTTGTACCTGTTACGGTGGTGAATTTGTCATTTGAATCCTGCCTAAAAAAGGCACTATAGGGGTGGCAAGAGCCTTAGACAGTATCCGGAATCCCAAGGGCGACAGGGCAGGCCATCTCTGGGAAAGCATTATGGTTTGTCGATCATGTCATCCCAGGCAGACAGATACTTGACCCCCTTAGAATGGCACCAGGAGCTTAGCCAATTGTTGAAGTCAGTCATTTTGTCCTTGTACTGTGGTATAATTTCGGGTGATGGCAGGATGCTCCTCAGGGCTAGGGTCATACCTGCCTGGGCTACCAGATCAGAAAGCTCCTCCATGTCTCTTTCCATGTAGTCCAGGGAGGTACATTTCAGGTCATTCACACCAACATGGACAATGACAGAGTCATATTTGTACTTGCTGTGTTGTGATCTGAGTGCATGCATTATGTGGCAGATCCTGGCAGCTGACAGTAACTTTCTCCTTGTTTAACCTGGTAAGTGGAACATCAGCGTGCCTGACTATAGAGTCACCTATGACTAGAGTGTTGGGTACATTGTTATGCCTTATGGGCTGTGATTGAGTGGCATACTGAGTTTGTGGGCTGTGTGTCATTTGTGTTGTGTTGGGTGGTGAAAGTTGCTTATGTTTCTGCTTTGGAGGTCCCTGTTGCTTGGGTAGATTTTTTTGAGAGCCTCCACGAAAGTAGGTGTGTGTTTTGTGTTTCTATGTGTGTGTTTTGGTGGTGTAGGTTTTGAGGGATTATGTGATGAGTGTGGTGTGTTGCAAGTGTTTACCTTCTCCTCTTGACTGTCTAGTCCAGTCTTGGGTGAAGAGAGCTTTGCTTCCAGTTTGGTTATATAAGTGCATCTCTCACAAGTTGTCGTGTTGGGTGGTAGGAGGAGAGGGATGTCTGTGTACATGAGACAATTACTGCATTGCCCCAAGATGCCCGGATTCATCAGGTAGACAGGAGAAAACACCGGGAGCTGACCCTTAGACATGCCTGGATAGGTGCTTATTAAGTACTAAAAACTGTTTTCCTCTAGACAAGTAAGGAAAGTTGAGTGCTGTAGTAATTTGTAGCTTATTTAGTGCTTACAATGAGTTCTGAACAAGTGCTGAGCTCAAAGAAACAGATTTGAGTACTGAAACTAGAAAAGTGGTGAGTTCTAAGTAACAAAATTAAGCTAGAAGGCTTCCTTCCAACACATAATGGATTGGGGGCTCAGAAGCTTACAAACAGTCCTGGATACAGCAAATCTGTATCTGGACTAGACAACTTATAGGAAAGGTAGGAAACACACTTAGAAAATATTTTTTTTTTTCTGTAAAGTGGAAAGAGGAAAGGAGGAGCAGAAGCTAACTGGGTTGGCCTTCTCAAATGTTCTCCCTGGAATAGGTAGAATGAGGTAATGACACTAGACTGGGAGGAGTGTCCCAGATCAAATTTACAGTAGGGGCGGGCAACTGCAAAGCCACCAAGTACAAAAATCAGAATAAACAGACCCAACCAGATGCTTAACAATTGTAGAAAATTCTACTTAATACCTCACCATAAGTGAGTAAAATAAAAGTGCTATAAATAACTCAGAAATAAGCAAAAAACAGGATACTTAATGTTATATATATCACAGATTTGTTAGCTCAGAGCCCTTCCTTCGACTTCCTCTGATTAGCTCAGTGTGAAATGGCAGAAATAGTCACAAGTTAAATTCTTAAGTAACAAAGTTGAAACCTGAAACAACTTTAAAAAAAGCTTGAAAGAACCAATGAGGTGCTTACTCCAAGGCGTAGTCCAGGCAACCCCAGTCAGCCAATGACCACAAACAATTACTAGTTTTCTGATTAAGCTGAGTGTGCATTCAGTTTTTACCAGGTTAACCAAAAATATTAACAGTTATTTATTTCATTAGATGTATAGAATTTATGAATGATAACTTTTATTAATATGGGATTGCGATTGCTATCTATGGAATATATATATATATATATATATATATATATATATATATATATATATATATATATATATATATATATATTTATATGGATCTAAGACTTTTGATCGAAAGATCAAAGTCCGAATCCATTATCACCGAACATACTTTACCGAAAGCACTCTCACCGAAAAAGCGCTTACGGTAAAATATGTTTTAAAAAAAAAACAACATTAAACCTGCTTTGATGCAGGGGGGCAAGTCCCTCTTTGCCACCCACACCTCCCTATTTTAATATTCTCATTCTGAGGTCGCACTACAGTGGGGAAAAGGGAATTTCCCCTTATCCGCACCGTAGTACGAATAGCATAACGAGCATACTTATCCAAAAGTGCTGTTTCGGTGAACAGCACTTTCGGTTAAGTATGCTTGGTGATTTCTGCTTTGGTGGAAAGTGCAGTCGGGGATCTGTACGGATCCCATATAGATATATATATATATATATATATATATATATATATATATATATATATATGGGTCTATATGACTTGGTCGACAGTTCATATGATCGACTGTTTATTTGGTCGACAGTTCATTTGATCGACAAGCATTTGCCCCCTTCCCCAATGTTGTGTGACCCTGGAGTTGATATATATATAGTTAGGGGGGGTGTGGGGGGCGAAGCCAAAGAGCATTCAGAAGTATACACTCTGAATATGTAACTATTTCCCTTATTTAAGAAACAATTCTAACCACGCATCCTTTAGAACAGACCTTACACAATGTCTTCATTTACTCATGCAAATTTATGTACCCTGTACAAACAGATGCAACATAATAAGATTACTCAGGGGCGGCTCGTGGCATAGGGCTGCCGGACTGCAGCCCCCTCAAAAATAAAAAAAGAAAGAAAAAGAAGAAAGAAAAATGAAAAATAAAAAAATTAGTTTTTCAAAATTCGCGGACTTCGCGCATGCGCATAGACCGAGTCCCGACTACTGTCGGTCTATGCGCATGCTCAAGGCAGTCCGGCCGTCCCCATAGGGGGACACAAGGAGACGTCTGTGCACTTTTACAGTGCACAGACTCGCCAGGATTATGGGTCGCGTCCGGACTGCAAGAGTGTGTGTGAGTGTGTGTGTGTGTGTGTGTGTGTGAAAATGCCCCAGGTGCTTATGGTGGTGTGGTAGGGAATGCCTCAGGCTTGAACCCTGTACCCTGTATGCAGGTGTTAAAGACTTGAGTTCCCTACCCACCACCATTTGTAAAAAAATTTCAGATTTTTGCCTCATATTCGATCTGATCTGTTCCTCATAATATCTGTGGTTTGTAAATGTTGCAATGCTTGATATTTGATGGTGTAGTAGTAGCATTGTTGCCTCACAGCTGCAGGTTCTTGGGTTTGATTCTTGGCTGGGGTTCCTTCTTTGTGGGGTCTGTATCTTCTCCCTGTGTTTGTGTGGGTTTGCTTTTGTGTCCTCCCATGTTACAAAGACATGTCTGCATTATTTCTTCCTGGGCCTCTGCTGAAAATTGTTTATTTGTTCCAAGTCAGACTGTCCTGATTAAAAATGTTAAATAAAATTGACAGGCATTTGAATTTCAGACTTAAGGGTTTCTGAATGTTTAATTCCTTGCGTATTTGATGGTGCAGTGGTAGTATTGTTGCCTCACAGCTATAGGTTTTCTGGTTTGATTCTTGGTTGGGGTGGCTTCTGTGTGGAGTCTGCATCTCCTCCATGTGTTTGTGTGGATTTGCTCTGGTGCCCTGCCATTTTACAAAGACGTGTCTGCAGTTTTAATCCCTGCTGAAAATTGGTTTTGTTCTGTCCGCAGTAAAATTGACAGGCATTTGAATTTCAGACTTCAGGTTTCTGAATGTTTAATTCCTTGCATAATTGATGGTGCGGTGGTAGTATTGTTGCCTCACAGCTATAGGTTTTCTGGTTTGATTCTTGGTTGGGGTGGCTTCTGTTTGGAGTCTGCATCTCCTGCCTGTGTTTGTGTGGATTTGCTCTGGTGCCCTGCCATTTTACAAAGATGTGTCTGCAGTTTTAATCCCTGCGTCTCTGCTGAAAATTGTTTTTGTTCTGTCCGCAGTAAAATTGACAGGCATTTGAATTTCAGACTTCAGGTTTCTGAATGTTTAATTCCTTGTATAATTGATGGTGCAGTGATAGTATTGTTACCTCACAACTACAGGTTTTCTGGTTTGATTCTTGGTTGGGGTGGCTTCTGTCTGCATCTCCTCCCTGTATTTGTGTGGATTTGCTCTGGTGCCCTGCCATTTTACAAAGACGTGTCTGCAGTATTAATCCCTCGTCTCTGCTGAAAATTGTTTTGTTCTGTCCGCAGTAAAATTGACCGGCATTTGAATTTCAGACTTCAGGTTTCTGAATGTTTAATTCCTTGCATAATTGATGGTGCAGTGATAGTATTGTTGCCTCACAGCTATAGGTTTTCTGGTTTGATTCTTGGTTGGGGTGGCTTCTGTCTGCATCTCCTCCCTGTATTTGTGTGGATTTGCTCTGGTGCCCTGCCATTTTACAAAGACGTGTCTGCAGTATTAATCCCTCGTCTCTGCTGAAAATTGTTTTGTTCTGTCCGCAGTAAAATTGACAGGCATTTGAATTTCAGACTTCAGGTTTCTGAATGTTTAATTCCTTGCATAATTGATGGTGCGGTGGTAGTATTGTTGCCTCACAGCTATAGGTTTTCTGGTTTGATTCTTGGTTGGGGTGGCTTCTGTGTGGAGTGTGCATCTCCTGCCTGTGTTTGTGTGGATTTGCTCTGGTGCCCTGCCATTTTACAAAGATGTGTCTGCAGTTTTAATCCCTGCGTCTCTGCTGAAAATTGTTTTTGTTCTGTCCGCAATAAAATTGACCGGCATTTGAATTTCCAACTTCATGTTCTTCAGAATACATAGTAGCACAACCTTTTTTTTTTTTTTAGCAATTTTCGAAGTTTATAAGATGAATATTTTAAATTTGTCCCTATTTTTGGGACTGTATTCCCCCATTATTGGCTTCGTCCAGGTTTTTGTGCTAAGGTTGACAGCTATGGCAAGAACTGAATTCACTGAATATGTTTGAGGGCTGTATTCCCTCATTACTGGGTTTGTCCAGGTGTTTTGTACTACGAGGTTGACAGCTATGGTGAGAACTGAATTCACTAAATGATAGCCATTTAAGTTTCAGTCTTCCTCTTTTTTACAAAGCAGCTGATGTGGCGTAGTGGTATGTTACTCTGACTGTTTTTGCTCAGGGACCTTGGCAGTAAAATATATGGTGGCAACACAACATTTTATTCTAGCAACTTTCCAAGATTATACAAGCAATGTTTAATGTGTTTTTGGGCTTTTGACCCCCCCCCCCCAATACATTTTGGCTTTTTCCAGTTTTCTTGAGCTGCGAAGTTGAGATGCAGTTGAGTATTGAGTAGATTTTACAAGGAACTGAGAGCTGCAGGGGAATAGAAGTTTAGTGCTTTGCCAAGTTAATACTATAGCACAACAGGCTGTGTACTTGCTTTTGATGCAGAAGGTTGTGGGTTCTACTCCCACAAGGGGTAGATGCTGCCGTACTGAGAATGTTCTCCTTGGTGAAGATACTAACTATGAGTTCGTTATCAGTTTGCCATCCATTTCCTCTTGCAATATTATTACTAGCTTATCATTTTTAATGTAATATAGACAATTTATTCCTCATGGGGCAACAGACACTTTATTTTTCGATGAAACCATGAAATATAAAGGTGATTGCTAGCAGCAACCACTTCGTTAGTTACAGATTTCTTTAATGTGGAATTATTTAGATGACTGACTTTAGAGATTGTGCATATTTACTGATAATGGACTGTAGAATTGTGCATATTTACTGATAAAGGTGGACTGTAGAATTGTGCATATTTACTGATAATGGTGGACTGTGGAATTGTGCATATTTGCTGATAATGGTGGACTGTGGAATTGTGCATATTTACTAATAATGGTGGACTGTGGAATTGTGTATATTTACTAATAATGGTGGACTGTGGAAGTCTGAGTAGACTTTTTTTATGATAAATGTTCTCAACTGGGCAGTTTTGCCATTATGGGTGCATATGGTTTGTTTCATTGCTTACTGGAAAATATGTTCAAAACAAATTTAAAACATCCTGTAACAAGTGTACTGTATTGTACAAGGAATATCATTTTAGTACAATGAGGAAGGTGTATCAAAGAGCACATGTATGTTTCATATGCAAGGAGCCTATGATTCGAAAACAGCCCAAAATTAATCTTTATCTGCCACTGGCAAAATGTATTTTCTTTGAATGTGGGTTTCAATGCTGTTTCAATGAATGTGAGTTTCAAGGGCAGAGAAGTTTTAATGCTAAGTTTTCATTGTGAGACTGCATTGCTTTGTTTAACAGATGACTTAGTGTTTGTGCTGTAAAATACAAAATAAAACTTTCAAATGAAGTCCAACTCATCATAGAAGTAAAGCAGTATGCACATTAGTGTTTATGGTAAATGGAGTGAAATAGCCAAGTATAATGGTTCATTGGAATGGCTGCAGAGGCTCCATTCAACCATTATTTTGTCAGGGGGGAAGGGCAGCAAACTCAGACAGGCCCAGCTGAACTATACCTCCCAACTGTCCAGATTTTCAAAGAATGAATAGATTTTTGCTTCTTATTTTTGGTTTGTTCATAAAATTTGTAGTTTTAATTCCTAAATGATCTGCCAGAAGTCACTCTAAGTTTCAGACTTCATAACCTTCAGAAAAATGCATGTTAAAGTAAGAGCTGTTCTATCAACTGTCTCAATTTATACAAGAGCAATTTTAGTACTGTTTATATGTGCCCCAATATGTTTGGCCTTGTTCAGATTTACTGCATTAACAGGTTGAGAGGTACATGCAAATAAATTGCTTTATAGAATTAGGCATAGCCAACCTCTCAACTGTCCCCAATTTTTGGCTCAAAATGTTGCTCTTCCCCTTATAATCCCTCCATAAAATAGCAATTTTGGAAGAAAACATGGAGGGTTTACAATTAAGAAATAACTGTAATAATCAAAGTTATAGATTACTTGAAATGCATGTAGATTCTTTTATATTTTGTCAGCTGCTCAAGGTAGCAGTACTAATATTAAAGTGTCCCTTCTTTGACAGGTAGCAGCTGTATTGTGTGTCTATTTTATATTTTTGCATCACGTTTTTGTCCATTTTTCATAAAATTGTGTTTTTGGCAAATTAGTGACATCACTAAAGACTGAAGTTAGAAAATGACAGACATTTGAGTTTCAGATTTTATACCCTTCAGAAAATTCATACTAATGCAAGACCTATTCTATTATCTTTCTAAGTTTATTAGAGCAATATTTAAAAATTGTCCTTATTGTTGGGCCTTTGTCCCACTTCTGTGTATGGCTTTGTCCAGATTTCTTGCTCTTGAGGTTGAGAGGTATGACAAATGTGTCAGGGCCATCACAGTCAGCCAGTGAGATTTCAAATTGTGACATGCTTGTTGCACTCCACTCCCCCATGTAGTGACTCTGGATGTGTCCAAGCAAGGCAAGGAGTAGTTGTATCTACCTTGGATGGGGAGGACACACTGCATAAGTACTACAGTGGCTTTTCATCTGTCCTTGATTTTGCAGAATGGTCTGGTTTCTGTCATATTTTTGTACTGTTGATTTATGCTTATTACTCAAAGTGCCTGTTGCTCTGTGCTTTTAAGTAGCAATGCTTTAATGACCATAAGGTAAGCTTGTCTGAGATCGTAAGATGCAAGTAAGCTTTAATAAGCATACTGTTAAAGAATTGCCAACATTGAAAGCCTTTCTGTTGTTGCCATGCAGAGAATACTTGACTAGATAATGTATAAGCCTTGGGTATTAAAGGACAGGATTCCATTATTTTAAAAGCTCATTACACTTGTTGGAGACTTCCAGTCATCTCTACAGACTTTACCCGTAAACTAAACAGAATGCCAATCATGTGTGGTCCATAACCTGTACAGTAATCCTTTAAGCAATGTATCTTGAGCTTGTTTCTTGTTTGCTTTTCATTTTTACTTTTATCATGTTTTCCCCATGAAACAAGTTGTCAGGCAGCAGGTCTTTTTGGATAAGAAACATTTTTACAAGTGGGGCATCACATAGATTTCTACTTTCAGCATGTTACTTGGTACTTTAATAAAGCTGAATATATTATAATTAGGACTGCAGTGCAAGGAGAAGTGGTTTGAGTTGAGTGCTTCTGGTTTTCTTATACTTGATTTTGACTGGCATTCCAGTAATGTATTTAAAAAGTAATTTATTTTTTCATGCCTCACAACCTTTTGTTTCCATCTAGATATTAAGTAAGCTGTCATGCAGCCAATGCATTGAAATATTTTTATTCTTCTACACTTATTTTTGTCTTGATTGGACTTTCATAATGATGGTTTGCCACCCAGGGCAGCGTATTTAATTAAAGTTAGTTTTTTGTGGTTTTGTGCATAGCTCCTCCCCTTTCTGGTTGACCACACCCCCCTTGACCCCACCCATTCAGCTGTCTCCTGCAGCCCCCCTGTGATTTGAAGTCACCAGCCGCCACTGAGATTACTTCACTGTCCATTTGAACTATTTGTTGCTTATTCTGCAAATGTCTCTTACAATGGCTCATTACTGTAATTCTAGGACTCTTAAGTGCAAACCCCACAATGACAAAGTAACTACAAAAATACAAAACAGCAAATGAAGAAAATCTCCGATCTCCTTTAAAGTTCATTGTTTTTCTTTAAAGAGGGCAAGCCCCCTGTACCACATGAACTTATTTTTACCAACTCCAAGATCACTTTACTGTTGAAAAAAGGGAGTATTCTGAAAAACATCAATCTCAGACTTGGTATATGTAAAACTACATTTTTGTTCATTCAGTCTTGCCGGCCTGGGACTCACACTAAAGAGTTCCTGAATTAAAAATTATCCTAAACTGAATAAAGCAATTAACAATAGAATGAATGGATGGTAGAATTAATGTTTTAAAACAGGAGCTCTTCCAAAATAATAAGGTGTGTGTGTGTGTGTGTGTGTGTGTGTGTGTGTGTGTGTGTGTGTGTGTGTGTGTGTGTGTATGTGTATTGCTTTATTACAAATTTCAGTCTGTCTAACAAATTACTGATTTTCTCAGTTACCTTCTACTTCCTCAATTCATTAGCAATCATTTAGTGATGACCCAGACTGCACTGGACTTTTTGGGCATTTTTCCTCATATCTAAGTAAACACTGGGCCCAGTAATCAGAACCACAAAATTTAGTTTTGCTTCATTCATCTGTATTCTAGTATCAGGTAGCACAAGCCAAGTATATTTGTGCTGTACAAACATCATTTTTGTGTGCTGAAAACATGTCTGAATTTTAAGTAAAACAAGAAAGCTTTAGCAACATCTGAAGGTGGGCTCAACCCACTCTTTTTGCCCTCTGCTCCAATCCAGGCTCACTGCATTCCTCTACCCTTCCCCCTTTTCCACCCACCCCCTCTTCAACTAGATTTGTAGCCCCACCCCTTAACCACAATTAACCACTAAACTCCCTCATAGCAGTAACACTACCCCCCTACTTCCTCCCCTATTGCCTCAACATATCAGAACCTTACACCACTTACCTACTCTCTAGTTACCACCTATCTTATGCTAACTTCTTATCTCAATAGATCTATATTACTTAATATGACCTACTCCATACAAATTACTATCCTCTTAATTACCCTTACTACTGCTCATTCTGTCACTACTTGCATCCCCCACACCTTCTTAGACATATCTTCTCCAAAATCTCCACCCCTAAGCATACCTTCACATTCTGATGAATACAGTTTCTCTGACATCTCATCCTCCTTATTCAAATGTTGCCATATACATCTAACCAAACTAAAACTCTCTCCTATTAATATCTAACTTATGGTAACTCCATTTACCCTACCTAGACCTCCTTCTAAAAGCAATCACCTACAAACAGTCATAAATCACCTCCTAGTACTATTTCAATGGAGAGACATTCATCCCAATCCTGGTCCCAACAACTCAACATCTTCAATCCAACCTTCTACCAATCAGGACCTATATATAATTACAATAAATGCACATTGTATCTGTAATAAAATCACTGAATTCCAAGTCTGGATATCTCATTTTACCTCTGACATTGTAGCAGTAACAGAAAATTGGTTAAAACCTCATATAGCAGACACTGAAGTTATCCCACTAGGGTACAATATTCTTAGAAACAATAGACTCCACAAAAAAGGTGGGGGGTGTAGCAATAGCTTATTGTAAGTCCTTAACAATGACAGTCTTTTCAAAACCAGTCCCTATGTTTGGTAATATAGAATTACTACTCACATCCCTACACATTAATAAAAGAAAAAAATTATGTATTGCTGAACTGTATATTCCCCCTGGCCAAAATATCCCTATCTTGGATAATTTCCTATCCTGGGCAAACCACAGTATATCATATGAAATTATCACTCTTGGTGACACAAATATTAATTGGAAAAACATAACCTCCAACTCCCCTGCAATTAGTATAAACCTGCACAAGTTTACACAGCTCATCAGGTGGTGGTGCTGCGGTAGCGTTGTTGCCTCACAGTAAGATGCTGTCCGGTTCGATTCTCAGCTAGAGCGTCTTCTGCGTGGAGACATGTGTGAATGGGCGTACCTTCGTTGAAGGTTGTGCGTCAGGGCTGGTAACTCGGCATGTAAAAATCAACTACCAATCATTAGCGGACCGGAGTTCCGCTGTGGCAACCCCTAAACGGGAAAAGCCGAAATACACAAACAAACAAATCACTGGTCCTACACATACTCTTTCTAACCAACCAGAGTCATCCTTACACTGGATCCTAGTATCTCACCTCCCATAAATACTCCCAACAGTGAAACCCTCCCTAACACCTTAAACCACCACCTATCAGTGGTAGCAGTGACAGTACCAGTGACCTTTCTAACTGTAGATATACTTTCACCACTATGTAAAATCTTAGAAAAATGTATACATGTAAAACATCTAAAGCATCTTTCTGATAATGACCTCCTTGCTCCAAAACAACACAGATTTCATCCGGCACACAGTGCTTTTACAGCCCTACTTTCATTCACTGATACCGTGATCAAAGCTCTTGATGCTGGTCTTTTAACTACAGTAATCTTATTAGACCTATCCAAGGCTTTTGACACAGTACCACATACTATACTGCTACAACAACTACATAAACTAGGATGCTAACAAAACTCCCTAACATGATTTTCCAGTTACCTAAATAGAAAACAATCTGCCACATGGTAAAATAAACCATCTGATTATCTGGTTAATAACACAGGAGTTCCCCAAGGATGTATTCTGGGGCCTCTGCTTTTTAATATTTTTATTAATAGTCTTCACAAAGATTCCCAAAGTACACTCGTCCAATATGCTGATGACTCCACTGTAATCTCCTTATGTAGTAACTCCCTGATATCCTTAGGATAACACAAAATACCTTTACTTCTATAGAAACCTGGGTAAATGATGAACAACTATTATTGAACCCCCAAAAATCTAAGCTCTTACTATTCTCTACAAAACCACCACCCTCAGATTTTAAAATGCACTCACTAAACAATACAGAAATTGAACTAGTGAAGACTGCCAAATTACATATTCTCAACACAATAAAAAAGCACTTCAAATTTGGCAAACTCTACAGACATAAACTTTATTTGGCTAAGCCAACCAAAATAAAACTTGCCAACACATCTCTTCCCTCATATATGAAGTTCCATTTTTAACCAACCTTTGTACATCTCTTAGCAATAAATTGTAATCGTGCTATTATAAAATATCAAAATTTGCAACTGGGTTGCCAAATCGCACTCACCATTGCCAGGCTATTGCAGAACTGATTTGGTTTGAATTCCCCTATTTCCTATATTATACTCATCTTACTCTGGCACACAAACTGATTTATTATAAACCCAACACTATCCCTGCACTTCATTATATCCTACAACCATACAGTCCAACCTGGAATCCTCAGTCTAGCAACAAACAACTTTTAAGTATAACAATACCCAACAAAAGAGATGGACAAAGCCTATATTCCTATTCCATTGCAAGATTATGGAATGCCCTGCCTTCCACAATCACTCAATTAGACTCATTAAAAACTTTCAAATCTGCACTAAAAGACCACTTCCTCAATAATCACATTTATTCCTGTGTGTCTAAGTCACCATAAACATACACAATTTAATTAGCCACCTATCTTCCTTTCGAAGAGCCTTTCTCTATATTAACTAACTTATTCTGTCTTTCTTTCTTATTCATAGGTAACATCTAGAACTATATATTTATTTAACTATTATTTATGTGTAACAACGTACAATCTTTGTTTAAGACTTTCTTTCATAAAGTATAGTTATAGCCAATGTAAGATTTACAAAATCTGTACTTATTGTCTATTTTATATTTTAAGATTTTCTGTATAAAAACAATTTTTGTGTGGAGGTTTTCTCCCCGGGCCTGCACTGAAAATGAGTTTCTGACCCAGTGGACTTTCCTGGTCAACAAATTTCAATAAATAAATAAGCATCAAAGGACAATGGAAGTCAGTGGGCAGGAAGAGAAGGCAGAAGGACTGGACATACAACTGTTTATCACATACTGCTTATACTGGCTATGAGCTGCAGTGGTGCAACCCCTTCTGGTACCATGAGATCAGAGAACAATATTTCCACTTGTTTGAAGATGTTCAGTTACCATATTAGCATCCACCCCTGCAAACAGTATTCAGCATAACATATATGCAGCAGTGGCAGGACATAGGTGAGGAAGTGTACAGACCCATAGGATGTGCCTTGTTGCTAGTTTCATTCACATAAAGTACAATTGTATATTATCCTCAGATACACTGTTGGCAGTAACAGTAACAATCTATGATGCACAGCACAGTCACCCCTGCCTATGGTGCCTTTGCTGTGCTTAGTGCGGTGCACATACCCAAATTACACTGCAGTCTACAGTGGACTTTATAAATGTTAAGATAGCAAGTCCCAGTAGCCCCTTCAGTATATTCTGTCTTTTATTATGTGGCTAATCTAAATGCACAAAAGTTTTACAACGTAATGTTTTTGTGCAGTAAAATGCTTGTTATGAAAACAGGTTATAGCCATGCAAAATGATACACTCAAAGCAAAGTTGGGTGACTTTAGTCTACACTGTTGTTTGCAGTGGCAGATTAAGTATGACATGGATCTTGGGCTTTCAGGCCACTTTTTCTTTCTTTCTTTCTTTCTTTCTTTTATTATGAAAGACTACCAAACTTAGCAAAGAAATCAATATAGTCCATGAAGCCATGTAGAAATGTTTAAGTATCTTAAAAGAAACAGTATACTCCATATAGATGCCATCTGATCTATTAAAAAGTGTGGGGCTGCCAAAAAGTTACTTAAAGGAACATTGTGGTCAAACAATTTAAAAACAAATATATATACATTTATCTTATCTTAATGTTTTGTGACATAATAATTATTACTTTTTTTTTTATTTTACTCTAACCTAAATATAGGACAAACAGAGTGACCCAATGTTCTTTTTCTGACTATGGTTTCTTTCTGCAGATGTTCTTCGTGTTTCACTGTTGCAGTCATTACATTTGGGTTATCCTGCTGGCAGGTTGCCCTCAGTCGGCATGAATTCCAAAGTCTTGTGTCCTGCATCGGTTGCTGTCACCTCTTCCCTGACATCAGGTCATCAGGGGTATAAAAGATGCAGCCGACGCCATTTTATTCTGTCTTTCTTGCAGCGCTGCCCGAAGCAGAAGCAGTTCACAAGTGCCGGTCGGCCGACTCCTGAGATTTTCGTGTTTGAATTTTAGATCTGAAGTCTTCATTAAAAGCTAAGTACCCCGTTGGGGAAACTTTTTTCTTGCTTCAGACCGATGTCAGAAAAAGTTAATAATTGTATTTCTTGTGGGAAGCAAATACCTCATAAGGACTTTCATTCTTACTGTATTCCTTGCCTAGGCCCTGACCACGATGTTGCTAGTTGTCGGTTTTGTGCTAGATTTAACCAACGCACTATTAAGCATCGGTACAATTTTGCATTAAGCTATTTTGGGTGAAAATTTAATTATACAATGTTGTCGGATAGCCTTCTGACTACTGGAGTTCACAAAAAACCAAAGAAAAAGAAAAAGACAGGCAATCAAGGTCCAAAAACAACAACAAAGCTTCTCCTAAGAAAGTCGCCAGTTCGCCGGTCCTCAGTGAGGCACTTTCGCAGCCCCTTATGCCCACTACTTTAGAATCGCATGCCACTACCAACTCCCACGTGGAGTTGGCCAGGCCGCTTTAAACTCAAGGTATTGGAGCCTCGGAGATTATCCCCTGAGATAGGTCCAGAGCCGCTGAGCAGGCATCGGCTTCTGAAGGTGTATTCAGACCTAAACAATTATATATTAAACCGACTACAAAGACAAAGGCTAAAACACCTTTAAAGGCAAAGAAACAAGTTCACCAGCCACAAGGACAGGCCTCCATGCCCAAAAAACAGATGCTCAAAATGGCCGAAGACTTAATTACCTTGATCAGGGGTTCCCATCCCCCTCCTGATAAGAGGCCTAGGCAAGAGACAGACTATGAATCTTCAGATCAGGTTTCCATTTCTTCTGATTCCTCTTCTGATCAGGAATATTCTCTTCCTCCCTACGAGGATTCTGATGCTGAAGAATCAATTCCTTCAGCTTCTCCTCCTGAGGACTACTCCTTTGGGGAAACCTTGCATACCATGAGGGAGCACTTCCACTGGGAGAGCCAAGTTTTTTCAGAATCTAAGAAAAGGCTCAGAGACTTCCTATTACTACCTCAACACAGACCTCTAGCTGTTCCACCTGTGTTAGACATTGTAGATGATGTGTTCTCAGAGTCTAGTCTGTCCCCTGACTCTTTACCTCCAGCTCCTGTTAAGCCGGACAGATACTACAGGGTCCCTGACTCTCATAAATTCCTTTTCAAAAACCCTTCTGCAGACCCAGAAACTATTTCACAGGGTCCCAAAGGGGTCAAAGCCTCTACTGCTAAAAACCCTACCCCCTCTGACAGGGATTCTAGGGCACTGGATAGATGGGGTAAAAAGATTTACACATCTGCTGCTTTGGCTATAAAGGCTTTAAATTGCCAGTTTCATATGCTCAAATATCAGCAATATATCATGACACTGCTTAAACAGAAAAATGATGGCAAATTCAGAATGTGCAGAAAACAAAGAAATGCAGGATTTATTGCATGCAGCTGAACAAGTTGGAAAGCATACTTTGCAATGTGGGTTTGATTCTTTGGAGGCCTCCTGCAGGGCCGATGTTACGGGTTCTGTCATTAGGAGGCATGCTTGGTTAAAGGAACAAAATCTGCCTGACCATGTTAAAGCAAAATTATTAGATGCTCCTTTACAACATATCTTGTTTGGTGTTAAGGCAGAAGAGGTGTTAAAGAAAATGGAGGACAAAGCTAAATCTATGCAGCCGGTCAAGGCTTTCTTACAGGTACAGCCACCTAGATTTAGCAGACACTGGCCTACAAAGAATTGGTCCTTTCCAGTCTCAGACAGACCTCAAAGGGGCAGATCCAGATGCCCTAGAGGCAGATCACAGCCACAAGGTTCCTACAGGTCTAAGCAGTGGAGTGCTTCTACCTCCAAAGGTGGAGAAGACAAATCACAACCATACAGGAAACAGTCCAATGACTTCCCCCTGCCTGCACCAAGCACGTATCTTCTGGCAGCACCCTTAGGGGGAAAACTAGCACTTTTTTTCTCAAAATTGGCACATTATAACCCAGGACAAATGTGTTCTAGACATAGTGTCACAAGGCTACAAGTTTCATTTCCATACCCTGCCAAGGGCAAACGGTTAGCCAAACCTGCCAAAACATCAATGGGCAGAGGCTCAAAAACAAGTCACAGCTCTCATGGACATGAGGGCTATTCAACAAGTGCCAAGGCAAGAGCAGGGACAAGGATTTTACTCAAGACTGTTCTTGGTACCCAGAAAGGACAAAGCATGGAGACCAATACTGGACCTGTCTATTCTAAACACTTTCCTGGATATACCAAAATTCAAGATGTTGACCTTACAGCAGCTTCTGCCCATGCTGGGCAGCAAGGCTTGGCTCGTGACTTTAGACCTAAAAGAGGCATACCTGCATGTACCAATCAGACAATCATGCAGAAGATACCTCAGATTCAAGGCTGGCTCAAAGCATTACCAATTCTCTGCACTGCCCTTTGACTTATTTACTGTTCCTAGGGTCTTCACAAAGTGCCTGGCTCCAGTAATTGCTTGCTGCAGACAAAGAGGAATACAAATATATCCTTACTTGGACATCTGCCTTATACAAGCAGAGAACAAGGACATTCTACTACAGCATCTGACGTTTGTGATAAGACTTTAAACATGCCTAGGGTACACAGTCAACAAAAAGAAATCAAAACTAGTACCCTCTCAAGAGATAATATTCCTGGGTGCAAGCTTAAATACAACTGCCCAGATGGCTATCTCACTCCAGACAAACAAAGACAACTGACTACCTATTTCAAGGAAATGGCAACAAAGGCCCAGTTATCTGCAAGAAAAATTCTGCAGGCTTTGGGCTTCATGGCATCCTGCATCTTACTAATTCCATATGCAAGATTGCATATGAGGAAAATTCAATGGTACCTAAAAAGTGTCTGGGCACAACATTGCCACAGTCTGGAAACAATGATTACTCTAATTCCCTGCCTGCAACAGGAATTTCGATGGTGGGCAAAGGCTTGTCACCAAAACAAGGGACAGCTGTTCTCACTGCCCCCAAACAGGTGGAGCCTAATGACGGATGCATCAGATTATGCCTGGGGGGCACACATGGCAGGAAGAGGCATTCAGGGCACCTGGTCCACAAACCAAAAGCATCTACATATCAATCAAAAAGAGATGCTAGCTGTTCAAAATGCCCTGACAGCCTTCAAGGACCTACTTCATCCGGGACAACTACTGATAAAGACAGTCAACACCACGGTTATGTGGTACATAAACAAGCAGGGGGGCACTCATTCTTATCCCCTGTTCAGGCTAGCCATGGCTTTATGGGACACAGCGTTGACCTACCAAGTTCATCTGCAGGCACAATTCCTGCCAGGAAAGGAAAATACTCTGACAGATGAACTAAGCAGAAACCTCATGGATCCTCACAAGTAGCACCTGGATCCACTAGTCTTCAGCATGTTAACAAAGAAATGGGGATGCCCGGACATAGATCTATTTGCCTCTCCTCAAAACAATCAACTAAAAAGATTCTGCACAAGGACTTATCATAGACAAGCTTGGAAAGTGGACACCTTATCTTTCAACTGGACAAACTTATCAGTATATGCCTTTCCTCCACTGCCTCTCCTCCCCAAGGTACTCCCAAAGGTCAGGCAGGAGAAACCAAAAATGATTCTGATTGCCCCAGACTGACTACGCCAGTACTGGTATCTGATCTTAAGGAACTTGTCCGAGTGCCCAGCCTGGACCTTACCTCAAATACCTCATCTACTGTCCCAGCAAAACAATCAGATTCTGCACAGCCAACTCAGGACCCTAAACCTGGCAGCATGGTGGATAATGTAGCCATATAAACCACACCTCTCAGTAAAGCTGTGATGGATGTTATTTTAGAAGCCAGAAGGCCTAGTACTAGAAAATCCTATGCTGGGAAATGGAAGAGATTTTACGCTTGGAACCAAAATCAAAGAACTGATACAGCTGTCCCAAATATTCCTCAGATTTTGCAATACTTAACTGAGATGCTGGACAAAGGCCTATCTTTCCCATCAATTAAAATCCATGCCTCTGCCATTTCGGCTCATTACAATACAGAGCCACCACTCTTTTCTCATCCTTTATTAAGGCAGTACCTCAGAGGAGCCAAAAACTTAAGGCCTCCAAGGAGAACGCCAATACCTGCACGGGACCTCAATTATGTCTTGGAAAAACTCACCTTACCTCCTTTTGAGCCAGCTACTACTGCGGACATAAAGTTCTTATCTTGGAAAACAGCTCTGCTCCTAGCAATAACTTCTGCAAGATGAGTTTCAGAGCTACAGGCACTCATGGCTGTGGAACCTTTTATCATTTTCTATCCAGACAGGGTCTCTCTGAGAACAAACCCTACATTTATGCCTAAGGTGGTATCCAGTGTAGCCTTTAACCAAACAATTCATTTGCCAACTTTTTATCCAAATCCACAGAACAAGGGGGAAAAATTCTGCATTCTTTGGACATACACAGACAACTCAGATTCTACTTGGACAAAACTAAAGTTTTCAGAAAGACAGAGCAATTACTAGTGGCATATGCCACAGCATCACAAGGAAAGGCTATCTCCAAGCAGACTATTTCAAAGTGGATAGGTCACTGCATTCGTTTCTGCTACTCACAGCATGGCAAACCAGTGCCTAAGGGCTTTAGGCCAAATTCAACCAGAGCTGCAGCCACTTCTGCAGCCTTTCTCAGGGGAGTACCAACCAAAGACATCTTAGAGGCTGCTACTTGGAATTCAGTGCATACTTTTACAAAACATTACAATCTGCCTTTTTACTCTAAATCCAGGGCAGGCTTTGCCACTGCAGTTCTGCAGGGCCTCATAGCTGCTCCTAATGCTGTCTAGCTCCAGCCCCCCCAACCATAGCTTTGGGACTCAACCCAAATGTAATGACTGCAACAGTGAAACATGAAGATCATAGTACAGTTGTGTACACTTACCATAAATGTAGATGTTCGAGTGTATTCACTGTTGCAGTCCAGGTTACCCACCCGCCATCCCCCTTATTTTTACTGGAACTTATCTTTACTTTTCTAAACTATACACCCTAGGTGGTGTATTTGCTTAGAGATGAAGGTAAAGCTTATTTTGATGCGTGTATGCTTTATTTACATAATTTTAGCCTACCCTTTTGGGGGCACCTGACATCTGGGGCAAGAAAAACTGAATAAAATGGCGTCGGCTGCATCTTTTTACCCCTGATGACCTGATGTCAGGGAAGAGGCAACAGCAACCGATGCAGGACCCAAGACTTTGGAATTCAGGCCGACTGAGGGCAACCTGCCAGCAGGATAACCCAAATGTAATGATTGCAACAGTGAATACACTCGAACATCTACATTTATGGTAAGTGTAAATGTTTTAATATTTTATCTCTTCTCTGTATAATTATTATTGTAGCTTTTGTATGTACCTAATTTTTTGTCTGTATTGGAGCTTCTCTCCCCAGGACTCCATTGAAAACGGGTTCTTTTGGCCCAATGGACTATCCTGGTAAACCAACTGCAAATAAATAAATAAATAAGTGTACACAACTGTACTTTTTGTGCCTACACACACCAGTTTGAGCTTGATAGAAAATGGGTCAGACAATGAAAGCACAGATAGATGTGCTGAGAATGTCAAGTAAAATGTATTAAATCATAGGTAAAACACAAACATTGAGGAAAAAAATGAAAGGGATCCTTTTAAAACAAAGCATGGGATCTTTTGTAATCCTTGTAGAATAAACAAGAAAAAGAGGATAGCACAAAGAACAAGTACCAGAAAAATCATTTATACATCTCAGTACTTAGGTGGGCAGGACTGAAAATGGCAAGAACCATAAGCATATGCATTCAGTCATTATAATGCTAAGAAAAAAATGACAGTACACAAAGTAGGGTATTTTAAGCCTAAACAAAGAAGGGTGGGAGAAGACAAATCAAGTTTAGCATCATAGCAAAATAATCAAAAAGGGCATTGTGGTGCAAATGAGCCTTGGATATCTAAGCTGCCACAGTTTTCTTAGCTGTACATATAGCTTCTGACTATAGGAGTTGGGGTAGGGGGTAGTAGACTTAGAAATGGCTGCTCATGTTTAGTGCGGCCAACACCTTGACTGCCATTACTACCCACCTGACAGGAGAAGGACCTTAGAACTAACAAGCACACCTAAGATGAACCCCAGTGTCAATGGAGACAAAATGTTGGTTAGAGGTAAAATGGAACTTGGCAGCACTGAGAGAGACAGTAACGCAGACAGTTCTGGGATTCCAACTCAAAATGGTAAAATCTTCTAGTGGAGTGCTGAGGAAAGTGACAAAAACAATTAAGGGAATAAGAACCATGAAGAACGAGAACAGAATGAAGGCACAAGATTTTACCCAACACGGCCAACTGGTGAACAACCCACTCAAGAAAAAGTTTCCACAACCATGTACAGGGGTGGCGTTATATGAACTCAAGTGTGTAGATAAAGTTTTTTTTTTTTTTTATTTTACATCTCAGGCATAAAACAGATTACCCGAGTGAGCTGTTTCTCACCCTAAGCATTCCTTCCATTCAGAATTCTGTGGTCCCAGATAAAGCATGTTCCTTTTTTTCTGTACTATACATATTCATTCCATCTGGTTATGCTTTATATTTCCAAAAAACATATATTTCCTACCAGACCACTATAGATTCAGAATGAACCAGTAATATCGGGACTCATTGTGAGCATGATGCATACAAGCAAACAGCAGTATTCTAAAAAATAAATTTGGATATGTTTTTAGTTTTGCCTAGCCCCTTCTCAGTAGGTTATATCCCACATTATGTAAACTTCTTTCCATTAGTTTAAGGCCATGAGGCCATGGAGATTTAAGCCCTCAGAATGTTAGCACTCTCAAAACCACCTCAATTGACAAGCAGTGTTGTAGCCTCCAAAAGCTGCATTATTAGACCTATCTCATGCTGCCAGATTAGACCCTTTGATCTCAGAAATGCCAGTAATATTTAAACAAGCACAATAAAAGATGATAAAGTAACTGGAAACCCAGTCAAAATCAATGAAAATGCATTGTGTGACAATACCAGAAGGCCATTTAATATAGTGCTGTATGCAGGTAATTTAATCTCTCACAAGTCATCCATAATTAATTGCAAATTCATTAAAACCATATCTTCAGTGCCTGCTGTTGACACTCAGACATGTAATGCTATAAATTGTATACATACAACTACAAAACTAACTGGATGCTCCAAGATAGGTCATCTTTATTCTTCTGAAGTACTCTGCTATAAATGAACCAAAGACAGCTGTCCACCATTAGTCATCAAGGTACATCTGAACGTAGTAATAGGGAGGCCATACTGTAAATAAGCTACTTTCAAAGGTGATATCTAGCCCTTTCTATGTAATGGATGACTGCTTGGCATCCTACCCTGTTCTACTTGTTGAATGTAAGTTGTCAGTACAATAGAATGGATGAAATGGCACTGGCCAATAGCTATAAACTTTCCTTCATCATCATCAGTACCAGAAACCACTATCCCACTGCTGCTTTACATACAATATCTTATGAGAGCAGCTTCAAGGGTGTTCACACAGAGTCTGGAATCTTGACCTGACAAATGCAAACATAATCTGATGGGGAAAACAAGGTAACAAGATGACAGATGACTTGATAATGCTTAAATGGACCTCCAGAGTGGAGCAGTGCACAAGGAAGTTGAGTTTATTTATTTTTATTTATTTTGAAATTATTAACCAAGATAGAGCACTGATCCTAGTGGATCCATTTCAGTCCCAGCCCATGTTATAATATAGATACACTACATTTCATTGAAGGGAGGTTCTTCAACAAAACAATATTTAAAATAATGATAAGAGCCCCATTCCAGAAATATAAGACACTAATAGCTGGGAAAAAAATATCCTTTTCAGCAAGTAGCCAAACTGTTGTCATCTTGGATGTTGTAAGTTAGTTATCCCATATGCTTTCTGAGCATGTTATATGACCATATCAAAGTCTTTTTATATGGTCATTAAGGGCTCATAATTTCAGTTCAACAGAAGGAAAAGCTGTTTTGGTTTTGGAAGCATTTAGCAATGTTTAAACCAATATTAGAATGTTATTAGTATCTCGTGCATGTTACAGATGCCCATTTTATTATCTTTTTGCAGTTGTAGTACTTTTTATGTAATTTAATAGTTGCAGTAATTAACCTTGTGTAATTTAAACATCTGGTAAATTACCTAACTGCTGCTCATTTATTTATTTTACATTTGTTTACCAGGAAAGTCCGAGTGGACACAAGTCCTTTTTCAGCGGAGGCCCGGGGAGAGAAGTTCCATTCACAAAAGTTACAAAAGTTAAGAAATAATGAGTGAGTGATTACAGTTATTCATAAGAATAGATACATAATGATAGGTTAAAACCTTTTTGGGATATAGCTATTTATATAAGAGTTAGGATACTGTTGGTATATACAATTATTTTGTAGAAATATACAACACAGTAATAAGAAGAGAGAACCTGCTACCCTTGACTAGTAGTCGTTACCATTAGTCATCAGACTTGAGAATGTACAATCTGGTGAGATGGAGGATTAGTTTGCATGCAGCAGTGTTCAAGTTATAGGTAGAGTGTACAAGAACAATTACGTGTGAATTCAGGAGGTTTTTAAATTGAGGCATAGAACAGTTGGAGGTTAAAGGAGTTGGGAGTTTGTTCCATATTTTGGGAATGTAATTTGAGAAGAGTGATTCTCCAACTGACTTGTAGGCTTTTGTAACATCTAGGAGGAATTTGCTATTGGAGCAGAGAGATCTAGTAGTGGTATACAGTTTAAAAAAATGTTGTAGAGCAGGGGTTTTATCAGGTTGATGCAGTATTTTGTGGGCAAATGTTAGTGTAACAACTGAGGAAGTTCAAGCCAATGTAGCTGTTTAAGAGATGCACAGTGGTGGGCCCTGAATGAGGCATCTATAGCAAATGTGGCTATCTTATTGTAACAGGATTCCATTTCATTAAGATCAGTCTTGCAGAGATTAGTTAGTATTGGGGAGGTATATAGGAGGGTTGACAGGAGGTGTGTGCGAGCGATAGTAGCTTCAGTGTTTGTTGTTAGAAATTGTTTATTTCTATACAGAAGATCTAGTTTCTTGTGGACCTTCTTGATGGTTTGAGCTATGTGAATATCAAATCTTAGATTATTATCAATTTCTACACATAACAGCTTTGTGTGGGTTGATGGGTTGATAATGTTTTTTTATTTTTGGATAGTACAATATTCAATATCAAAGATATTTAATATTCAGAATGTACTGCATCATACCTCTCAACGGTCTCTAATTTTACCTCATATTTTTGCCCTGTCCATTATAAAATTTTTATTTTTCTGGTAAATAACTGTAGACTACAGTCAGCCAATAATGTCAGATGTTAAGAGTTTCCAACTTATTTTTCAGAAAAGTTGAGCCCCAGTGTGGAAACAATAACCCAGAAACAAGTTGTAAAGTCCTTCCAGACTACAGAACTCAATGATGCCATCCTACAATACTATCAGAATCCACTTTCATTAACAGTATGTTGTCTCAAATTTACCACATACTGCACCACATAGTCCTGCATGCAGCTTCTCAAGCTGAGGTTAAGAAATATATTTGGCATGTGTCACTAAACCAGAATGAAGGACTTGCAGACAAGTGCAAATCCAAGATGTTTTCAGCTGTCATTGCAGTCCCTTTCCATATGTGGCCTTTGACTCAAGCGTGTCTGCACTGGACCTTTTAAAATACTTAAGTTATTAAGTGTCCATTTTTTTTCCTCTCTGTCCACAGTTAACACTGATCTCACTAGAATACTTTTGAGCTACATTTAAAATTGTACAGTCAAAGATGCACTGTTAAATCAACTGCAACTTCAAAAAAAAAGTTTGCAGACCTCTCTCAAATGTTGACAGTTTTAAAGTCTGCCTATTTCCAGTCTTCAGCTTAGAGGCATTCTGCATTTTAGATTCTCCAAAAGCAATTTAACCCCACTGTGGAAAGGGTAACCCAGGGGCAGATACCAGGGCCCTACCACACAGGCTTACATAATTTTTGCCATTTGTATTGTAGTACTGCAACTGATTCCACAACTAAGTATACATTATTGAGACTACCCTCTCCCCAAACACACACAGTTGCATTTGATTCTTTAGTGATGCTGCAGGCTAATGACATTGCAAGCTTGCAAGACTTATACTGAGCTGTAAGATACTGTAATTTAAAGGGGCCACTCAGACTTTCATGGCATCCTGATAGTTTCATTTTAAAATCATTGTTTCCAACAAATATTGGGTATTTGTCTATTTGTCGGGCATGGTAGGATGTGCCCCTCCCCCCACTCTGAAATGCATGCGCATACTTCACATATAAGGGCAGCACCAGCACTGGAGATTTAATGCGCAGCTCTAGCCGTTATTCCCCTTTTTACTATTTAGACTGTAAAAACACAACTATAGTAGCTAGCAGCTTACCTCTCAACTATCCAGATTTTCACAGAATGCCCACATTTTTTAATTATATTTTTGGTCTGTTTCTCATAAAATTGTAGTTTTCTGGCAAATCACTGGTAAAGCATTGAGGACTGAAGTCAGAAAATAATGGCAGACATTTGACTTTCAGACTTCATATTCAGAAAATTCATGTTTAGGCGTAGCCTTTTATTCTATCAATGTTCTAAGTTTGTAAGAGCAATATTTAAAAAGTGTCCCTATTTTGTGCCTTTGTCCCCCTATTAGTTGTGGCTTTGTCCAGATTTCTTGCTCTGAGAGGTTGAGAGGTATGGTCCGCCTAGCAGCCAAAAGCAACTCAAAAATAAATATATTGAAATACAGCATAGCTAATCCAGCCTTCTACACAGAATGTGCCTCAGGTCATCAGTCTACATATTGTACCTTGTTTCTACCTTTCCTTTTAATTCACTCCTCCCAGCTTCATGATGTCACTATAACCACACTATGCTGCTGCCTATCAGCACACACCATGTCTAATTCGTCTTCTCTACTTTCTTACTGGCAGTCATGTAGATTTCCATCTCTGTGACTGTTCACCCTGCACTTCTGTCTTTGCCAGAATATTCATGAAGAAAATGGAAGGCAAGACATTAAACGTCCCAGTTTGTGGCTGTGCAAGACTCTGAAAGATGTCCCAGTAAAACAGTACAGGTCAGGTTTGATTAGGAAGCATACAGTTGGTGTCCAAAATAAAAGAAAAATAATTAATTTTGTATAAATGTGCAGTAAACACTGGGTGGCAACCCTGGGCTCCCCTGGAAACATTGGACCAGATGGCCACCCAAGTTGCCTCTATCTATCTATAATGCAATTGGCTGTTTGCATTTATTTTATATCAGTTCACTGCCAGCAGCTACTTTTCTGATTACATATTCTTCCTCCGTATTGATGTGCTGTGTACACTATGTGGTATGTATGCATACAGTGCTCTCTTCTGTGCCATGCTACTGTTGTACTTCATTCCAGAACTGACTTTTCCACCTTCAGATTTCACTGTTTAAATGTATTTTCTACTGAGAATTTTCTAGTTATTTTTCCCTTTGTCATTATCCCTTTCCTTGTCACTAATATGAATCTAGTACTATGCTATCCTAGTCTTACTGTTAATCTGCCTGTAAACTATATACTATATAAATCTGCTAAGTTTAGGACTGCTGGGTCCTGCATTTTATGTACATGTCTCAGCCTAAATGTTAGTGCAGTGGTTCCATAAAGAGACTTCTGTTGTGATACATAATTACCATTTTCTTTGATGATCAAAGAATTGAGTAATTTTTTTTTCTTTGAAAGTAAAAGTCTCCAGTCTAAAGAGAATTACTCTAGGAATCCTAACCCTCATGTGCAATGACAAATATGTGATATGCACCCTACTCATTCTAATTTCATCCACTGGAAAATCAGTCCGTTTGGTGTTTTACTCTGCATATATTACAAGCAGTCCTTTTCTCCTTGCACTCCGGGACACCTATAAACCTCATGTTCTTCCTAGATCTCTGATCTTCCAACTCAGATAAATGAAATTCCTGCAAGTTTAGATGATTTTCAACTGTTGCCATTGTATGTCAGGTGCCCAGCAACTTAACAATCACTTCCTCCTGATGATCTGAATGCAATGAGAAGGCTTGCTTTATCGCTTAAATTTTTAATTGGGCTGTTTCATAAAATCAGTAAATTTGGCATTAATCTTCAAGAGTTCTTCCTTTATGAGATAAAAGTGGGAATCTTGATTGGTATTGTCTGATTCTTTTTTCCAGGTCAACAGCAATTGGAGAAGCATCTTGGTCAGAAAGTGTACTGCATCTTGTGGCTTTACAGCAAATTTTCTAGATGATTTTATCTTAACTGGTGTTTTCTCAGCATCTGAGATCCTGAGCTAATGCCAGACTAGTTACCAGATCTCAAATTAATCTATAAAACACTAATCATGGGATGAAGAGCAAAATGTGAAACTTTTATAAGGGGGAAGGGGCTATTAAACAATACATTTTACACGCTCTATCACAGACATAATTCCTAAACATAAATATATTTTTCATATGCTGACATATGAACAAGTTATTGTACCCCTACAGATATACTAGACATAGGTTATATATTAGTGGTAGTTTTGTTTGCATTGATATTTGCAATACATTCAAAGTTCTCATTATTCAATGTAATATGATATTCTACATTTTATAAAATATATTTACAAATGGTTGTATCTTTATTTCTGTTCATTATAACCACTGCTGGTGTACATTTTTTTACTTTGTTTCACATGTTGTTGGCTGTGACTATGACTCGTGTATCAAATTCAGATTAATTATCACAACTATTAGTTGTTGTTGTTTGTCTTTCGGCTTTTCCCGGTTAGGGTCGCCACAGCGGAACTCTGGTATGCTAATGATTGGCAGTAGCTTTTCACGAACGCCGAGCTGAATTATCACAACTATTAGTAATGTGCATATTTTTCATAACCATTGCTTAAAACAAAAGTTAATAGGCCTGATTCCAAAAGACGTGTCAGTGTAAGTGACCTTACTCCAGTGTAATACACCAAAATGGAATATGGCCCATGGTGTAAGCCTGTTTATAGATAGGTTTTATAATGAAATAAGTCACTTACACTTAGAGGAAACCTTTTGGAATCAGAGCAGGCCCACACCAGAGTAAGTCACTTATATTGAGAGAAACTCTTTTGGAATCTAGCCCAATATCTTCATTTTGTTGCCCTCCCCTTCAGATATTTGATGTCAATTTCTTTTTTCTCTTTTACCCACATTTATCTGTAATCTGCTACCTGATGCCATTATGCACCTACCAGTTAAATATTAATGCAGGTATAATAAATTAGTCATATTCCTTAAAATGCCATGCCAGAGTGTTATACATTTTTTTGTGAAGAGTCACTGTAGCAGTAACGTGTAACTATTGGTTTATATCCCATGTTATCTGTATCAGCTCACCAACCTGAAATTCTAAAAGTACTTGCTTTCGTACCTGTAGGTAACAATGCACGTCTTGCTCTGGAATGTACGTATGTATGCATGTCCCCTTATAGATGTAGTTCTCTTCAGTTTTTCTAAATGCTTCAAATATGTACATCTAACACTCAGCTGCAGGGAAGTTATACTGTGCAATTTATCAAAATTTCATTTTTAGCGTCTCTTTTTTTCTTTCAAATAAGTGTGTTTCCTGGGTTTCTTGTCTCTCATCTCTACTCTATCAACAACTGTGAATTTGGAAGATAAATAGCCCACAAGGACTTGCATGTATAAATTATTTATGTCCAGACTCAGATCAAAATGTAACTTGTGGATATTGTGAATGTTCAAGAAAGATACTAAACTTTGTGGGCTTCAGCATCTTTTCTACCAGGAAAAGATGTAGATCCATGAAAAAGAATTCTGAAAAGCAGTGAAATATCTATTGGAATACACAAAATCTGAGAAGCTTAAAAAGTAAATGGTGACATTTCCCTCGTAGTCGGAGACGTGTCCATTTTCCTCATTGGCACAGACTGGCACATCTGCGTTGGCAGAGTCCCAGTGTCCAGGACCAGAGGCTGCATTAGAGGTAATAAGAAGACTCACGTTGTGCTGGTGCTTAAGCTCAAAATTAAAGTCCAGAAGTTGATTTTCCTCAAGATTCCATTGGAAGTACAAGGGCATAAGCTGCTAGTCCCAATGGGAGAAAGGCCTAAAAAGTATGCAACCTTCCAAGGCGCTCTCTCTCTCTCTCTCTCTCTCTTTCAATTTCAGGAGCAAGTGTTCATTATTCCCTGTCTGAAATTGATTACAAAAAGTTAGCAGAAAACATATTTATTTATTTTATTTAGTTAATTTATTTATTTATGTTTATTTACTGAGGTACTGCACTGATTTCAATGGACAATTTGCAGACACAATCTGTGTGAATAGGATTACATAAGAAATTAACAAAACATAATTACAGATCCAAGGATATGCTAAAAAAAACAAAAATATATGCCTATTTATAAATTCAACCTCCACAGTGTAGTCATTGGCACATATGTTTTTACCATACAGGGGCCAAAGTATGTCAGACAACAGTCAATATTTACTAAAGTATTTCAGAAATCCAAAATAGACAGGATCCCTTCTCTCCTTTATCATAATAGGTTAACTTTAGCTTTCATTTTCAACATCACTCCGCTCACTGTATCATATGGGAACGTGAGGTTTCATACTCACATTTTTTTTAAACTTTCTTCCAAGGATATCAAATTTAATGGTACTCTCAGCTCTACTGGAAATATTTTAACTCTCTCTCTGAGATATCCTCTCCTAACTCCTAATATAAGACAATCCACGGGATTGAGGAACATAAAATCCCATGACCAAATAGTGGCACAGCCTGAACATGGAGTTTGGAGCCTGTGCGATTCAGGAAAGTAGGCTGGGAGCGTGCACAAGCCTCCCAGCACTACCCTGGCACAGACACCACTGAATAATGCTAATTACTTCATTTGCTGGTGAAAACCATGCAAATAAGGTAAATTAGTGATTCATGAAGCAGTCAGGCATCCGTGCCAGAATAGTGTCTGCTGCAAAAATCAAAATGGAGGCATGACAACTCAAAGCAAAGCATGTATTACAATCAGCAGGCATGCCAATGGCCAAAAATATGTCCATTGGCATGGAAAAGAGTTGCAAACAAATAAAAATCAAAGTTTATTTTTTTGGCAGATTTCAACCGTTTTAGCATAAGACAGTGGTGCACAAACATGATCGGGCCAAAAATAAAAAAAAAAATGTGAAAAGACAATTTTAAGTGAAATCTGCATTTTGCCATTATAGTCTATGACATGCAGAATCAAAACAATAACAGGGAACAGTGGTTGCTAAGGAGGAAGCCTGTGGCATAGTGGTGTAACCAGGGTCTAAGGCAGTGGGGTATGCAAATGAGCAAACGTTAATGAATCAGAAATTGGGAGACCTTGTCTGAATGCACCTAACCATGTAGGAGCTATAATTCTGCAGTGTAAGCAGGAGAAGCAGCTGACATGAAAAGAGGGTGTGTCATGCTTGGTGTAAACAAATTGGAGATCCACGGCTGCCATTTCAGCTTAGCTAAGCACAGCTAAGCAAGGTGGTGTGTCTGGGGCTGTATTGACTTATTCCATGAAATGAAGAGTGTGTTCATGTCCAGGGGAGGGCCATTCCTACTGCAAGGTGTTTACTTTAGCTAAACGAGTTTGCATGGTGTGCACCTGGTCTAAAAAAAAATAAAACAAAAACAGAAATAGTAGGACTCTTTACATTTGGGCACCGGGTTTGTATGGCATGCCTCAAGGCTTAAAAGAGGCAGAAATGGGAAGGGAAAATACAAAAAAAAAAAAAAAAGGGAAATAGCAGGCTAAAAGCAATCAAGTAGAAATACAATAGCAAGCAGGTGGAATGTATTATAGCCAGCCAATCATAAAGGCAGCATCTGCAGCACAACATTATAAACTGTGCAAACAATTTTCAGTCTGTTTTTTTCCCACAAACTCTGCACCATTGGTGTACACACTCGAGGGAATTTTAACCAACAAAATGTTAGGGGGCTGCTGTTGCTTTGATACATCAGTATGTACTAGAGGCTGAGGGCGGTGAGGAGGCTAATGCTGGCAACCGCCCTAGACTGAGGAGGAGAAGAGTGTTCAGACCCAGGGTAACCTACCAGGGGCTACATGATCTGGAGATAGTAGAGCACTACAGGGTGGACAGGGACATACTTCAGCAAATCATTGAGCTGTGCTTGCCTCACTTCAGACCCAGAACTAACAGAGGGGAACCCATCCCAGTGGATACCAAGGTATATGTAGCCTAAAGAATACTAGCTACAGGTACTTTCCAAAGACCTACTGGGGACATCATGGGGGTCTCATAGACATCTGCATCCAGGGTACTCCACCAGTTCCTGGATGCCATGCTACCACATGCAGGTGAGCACATTTACTTCCCCAGCACCTGTGAGGAGTTCACCAGCAACATGCGCCTCTTCCACCATGTAGCAGACTACCCAGAGTTAAATTGTGCCATAGACTGCACCCTCATCCACATCAAACCACCACCCGGTGAGCAGAGCAGAGTCTACATAAACCACCAGGGCTTCCCCTCCATCTACTTCCAGGTCATGTGCAATGCCCAGGTCATTGTCATGAATGTGTGCACTGACAGCCCTGGAAGCTATCACGACTCCCACATCTGGCATTCCTCACAGCTTTAGCAGGGATTTGCTGAGGTGAGGGGGCATCCCATATGGCCATCTGGTGGGGGATGCTGGCTATGCACTGGAGCCATGGATGATGATACCCATCAGAAATGCACACACACCCACTCAAGAAAGCCATAATAAGGCACACGCTCAAACCAGGATCATTATGCAATGTGTGTTTGGGATGCTTAAGTCACGGTTCCACTGCCTTGACATATCTGGTGGAGTCTTGCAGTACCCTCCAGCCACGTGCACACACGTTCATAGTATGTACCATGCTGCACAATATGATCCTGTGGAAACAGCTGCAGCAGGAACAGCACGGCCTCCAAGCTCAACTGCCAAAATAGTTCCCTGTACTCAATCGTTGTCTCCCAGGGACCACCTCAAGGGTCCTGTTCTATTTTTTCTATGACAAAAAAAAAACAAAAACTGCATCTTTTCAAAGTGTGGTATGTCTAAATAATGCATTGCTAGTGTCTTGCTTACTAATGTCATAGAGATGTTCATATATTCACCTCTTAAACTTCCTTGTGGTCTTCCCTATGTAGTAGGCTCCACAGGGTTTACAAATGGCGATATATATGACCCCCCCCCAAGGTGTCGCAGTTGGAGAACATGTTAGTTTCTAACTTTGTGTTCCTCTCCATTAAATACAAACTCTCCCCCTATATAACATGTTAGCATTGGGAGCAAGCCCCACACTTAAAGGTGCCTTTCTTCTGCCGACCCTGCTTTGGTTTTATATATTCCAACATTTCCTTAATATTTTTCCCCTTCCTATAAGTAAATTTCAGGGGGTCCTTGAATAACAAGTCCAAGTCAGAATGGTCCCCAAACTTCCCCCTATTTCTAGAAATAATGTCTTTAACCAAATAAGTGTCAGTACTGAAATTCAAGATGAATTTACGCTCTAATTTGTGTCTGGGGTAGGGATATTCTCTGTGTTGGTTACAGTGTGTTCCAATACCCCTAAGATGGGACTAAATCTCCACCCCCTTCCATTTTTACTTCATTCAGTACTTCTTCTATTAAAACAAGGGGGTAATTTCTTTCCAAAACCATATCTTTCAGTTTCTTACTTTCTAAGTCGAAGTCCCTATCAAGGGACGTCATCCTACTACTCCTAATGAACTACCCTTTCAAAATTCCTTTCTTTTGTTTGAAAAGGTGGGCACTAGTGTAAAACAAATAGGAGTTTGAAAAAGTCACTTTTTTGTAAAAGTTGGACTTCAATTTTCTGACTTCAGGTATCTTTTCAATCATCACATCCAAATATTGTAAGTGTTCCATAGAAAGCTATGGGTGAATTTAAGGAAGTCAGTAGTACTATTGACATACTCAATAAATTATATCAGTTTCTCCTCAGGTCCAGTCCAAAACATACAAATATCATGCAGGTAATGTCGATAGTATTTCCAATATTGTGAATATACAGAATGAAAAACAAACTGCTCTTCCCAAATGGGCAATACCAAGTTAGGGTACATGGGGGCACAACTGGCCCCCATGGCTACTCCACTTGACTGCCTAAAAAACTCACCCTCGAAATACAGAAAATTGTGTCTTAGTACCAAATCCATTAAATACACAAACACCAAGATACTGTTTTCGTCAAAACTTTTGGTTCTAAGACTTTCTTCAAACCATTCTAACCCTAACTTGTGAGGAATGACATTAAATAAATCCTGGATATCTAAAGTAACAAAAATGAGTTTGTCACTATATAGGTCATTGTTGATACTTCTCAAAAAATCCCAAGAGTCCTTCAGAATGCCAGCCTGCTCAGACCAAACCTTTTTTAACCTTAGGTCCAAAAATTTAGCCAAAGCATAAGTTTTAGACCCAGTGGCTGCCACAACTGGTCTGAGTGGTGGGTTGTCCACATCCTTATGGACCTTGGGTATACCAAAAATAGATGGTACTATTGGTTTGTCCATAATTAAAAAGTGATAGGTATCTTGACTAATCATGTCTTCATCAACCAGTTCTTTAAGAATAAAATCAATCTTCTTATGGGCTATATTGATTTCATTATGTGAAACTCTAGAGTATCTGTCCATGTTGCTTAACATATCCAACATCTTGCCTGAATAAATAATACTGTCCATAAGGACAACCCCCCCCCCCATTGTCGAGTTTCATAACCCTGACTTGGTGGTTGTTCCTTAAAGAATCCAGGAGGGCGTGTTCTTCCTTATTCAAATTGTATTGTCTTCTTTTCTTATTAAGACCCTGTCAAAGCTCCCTTTCCACCTGAATTTCAAAGTTTTTTTAACTGGGGGTGAAGGGGTGGATTGTAAGTACTTTTTCTCTTAATCAAGTTCATGTCCCCCCCCTTTTCATAGTGCATTAATAATTCTAAATTCTTTTTTCTCAAAAACAATTTTAAGTCAATCAGAACATTCGTAATTTGACTTCTGTTACTAGGTACAAACTTCAAACCTTTACTAAACAAACTAAAGTATGTGCAGTTGATGTCCAGGCTACTATAATTGTATATACTAAAATTGTGATACTTGTGCCTGTACCCCTCGACTACTATAATGTTGTCTTGTATCAAACTATGAGTGGGGCTAATAGGGGTTAGTATTTCCTCCTGTTCGAATATTCCCCCCTGTTGGGGTAGTAGTTGACTGGTATTCTTTGTTTTATCCTCTTGGCTCTCCTCAGTGTGGAAAAATCCAAAGGGTCTTTCAAGTCGTACCCCCCATAGCTTCCCCAAAAGGATAATTACTATAGCCCCCTCTGTGACCCCATTCTCAGTGGTCCAAATCTTCTCCCTGTAAGTCATCGCCCATATGGTCAGTGTGATTCCTGTACTGATGCTTAAAATTGTTTTTGGGTTTAGGGTAACATCGTTCTTCACTATATTCTTTGATGCCCCTATCAAGCTTCTTACATTTCCTGTTAAATAAAAATTTACACTTTTAGTCAATCTTTCCTTTCATATTTAAGTATTTGGATCTTTCTTCTTCCACAGTAAGTAGTAAATTAGTGGTAATTTCTTTGTTAGTTTTTTCTATATCTTTAAGTAATGTGTCCATTTCTTGTTTATTGTTTTTAATGATGGCCCACAATATATCCAAACCACAATGATTAAAAATTTTAATGAGCTTTTTATGGAACTCACTACCCTCTTTAACATTGTTTGGATACTTATAAATACGTAATCCTTTGGTGTTGCAGACCCTGGAATTGCCTGGTCAGGAACCTCTGTGGTCTCTGCAACTGCTGCATTTGCTTGGCAAGGTACATGCCAAAGGAGCCATTGTACTTGGTAATGCATCTGATAAGGGTGGAGTACAGAGATGTTGAGGCCTCCTGGTTCCTGAGTGACATACACATATTTGTGAGGTGGGCCATGTAGACAGCCTTCCATACAATGGTGCCCTCATGGTGGGAAACTGTCAGGTTGCTACCAACCTTGGTGCACAAGTTGCCTCACACCTGATTGCATGCTCAGTACATTATTACTGTCATAATAAGTGTGGATGACATCTGCCAGAGCAGGGAGAATGATGCCTCTCCTGGCATTCAGTTTGTGGAAATGCTTCTTGTACCAGTCATTAATTGCATGAGGGCCTCTTGTGGGATGCTCACATCAGTAGGGAAATGACAGTGGCCAGCTTGCAAGCATCTGTCCACCTGGTCATCCACAGACCACTGCTTTTGTCCTGTACCTCAGATACATATACCTGAAACAGTACAGGCCCCCAGACCGATCTTTGGGGTACACCTCCGTGGAAGACGCTACTACTAGAGGTGGGTTCCACTACTTTGACTGAGTGGGTACTATCATTGGGCCAGTTAGCTACCCATCAGGTAACATACAGGTTGGTGCCTAGCTGTGTTGGCATATGTATCCTGGCCACCTGGGGATTATTGTGAGGGAATAGGGCTAGGTGAAGGTAGGCATTGCTTACTATCTTCCCCTCATCCTTGTGTTTGTTGACCACTTCAGAGAGGTCGACCAGGACTGATCTTCCTTTGACAATACCATGCTGTCTGGACTCAGGCATTTCGATGTTGCTGATGTCCCTGTTCATAATGTCCTTGATATTGCCTTCCATGCCCTTGCAGAGCAGGCTAGTTAGGCTGATGTGCATATGATTGGCTGGGTCGGTGGATTGGTCCACCTTTGTGAATAGGGATGACAGTGGCTGTCCTCTGTGCAGATGGGATGACACCGCTGCTCAGGCTGTGGTTGACTGGGGGCATGGCCAAGGATGAACACAGGATAGCAGCAGATTTCTTCAGCTCCACCAATTTCATTACATTGACAGGAATTAATTACTTAAAAAATTAATTTTTGAAGTAATTTTCTTTCTAAATATGTTTGTTTTATATAGTTCTTGAACTATATCTAAAAAAGAAAGGAAATCTTAATAATATTCCTGTCAGAAATTACTTTGGAAATTTTCCTGTCAGTTTATCAGTCTGAAATGAGTTCCAGTAAGACAAATTCTCAAGACTCCAGCATCAAGAAAGAACTTCAGTCTCTGATAATTATAGTCCAGCAACTTACTGCTAAGATGGATAAAATGGATACTAAAGTAGACACTTTCATAGAAAAAACTACAAAACAAATAGACTTGTTACATATGGACCTGCAACAACAGAGGATCCAGATGACAGGCATAGAAGAAGCTGTGAATGACATGGAAAATAGAATACAAGAAGAGGAAATCAACATTGAGTTTCTGCTGAAACAAAATACACATTTACAAACAAAGCTGGATGACCTGGAAAATAGATCTAGGCGCAATAACATTAGGATTTTTGGACTGCCAGAAAATATTGAAGGTAACAATATTACTTCTTTTTTAACAACATGGCTCCCTAAAACTTTAGATTTACCAGAAGCATTCTCTTTTGGTATCGAAAGAGCATATAGATCTATAGCTAATACTAACTCTAACAAAAACTATCCTAGATCAGTTATAGTTAGATTTCTATCATCTTTTGATAAAGAGATGGTTCTTAAATCTGCTTGGGCTAAAGCTCCTGTTAAGATTAATGAAACAACTGTGCGTTTTGACAATGACTATTCTTCCATGGTATTAGCTAAAAGAAAAGTTTGTCTGCCACTAATAAGGGAGCTTAAAAAAGCACAGTTTAAAACATACCTTCTGTTTCCTGCCAAGCTTAAAATCATCCTTCCTGATGGTCCTAAAATTTTCGATGACTTAGACTCTGCTTTACTGTTTATCAAAAAAAATAAGATTTTGGAAAAAATAGAAGAAATGGAATGGGCTAGTCCTTCGTTAAAGAGACTGGCAACTGAAACTTCGTGGAAGACTTCAGAGAAGAAGAAGAGACTAAAAAACAAATGATTTGTACTATGTTTTTTTTTTTTTTTCTCTCTCATCATTTTATTTTATTATTAATCTTTTTAAATATAGTTCCTGCATTTCCAAGAAGCAACAAATATTTTGAAAAAGATTTAATCAAAGTTATTCTCTGTGTGCAAAGAAATGTTGAGGATGGCCTAATGGTTAAGGTGTTTGCCTTACAAACACAAGGTACAGGGTTTGAATCTCACAGGGGATAATTGGCTAGGCTTAAAATGTCTCGCAAGGGCAGTTAGCCTAGTACTAATCTATGAATCTATAATCTATGAATCTATAAAATATCTGGAGATTTAATGGCAAGCTGTGATTTAACTTGTTTCTCTTTCTGAAGAGGAAAAATAAGGTCAGTAATTTGATACATTTTTTTCCTTTATCTTTTTCTTCTTTTCTTTGTTTAAACAATGACATTCTATTTAGATTATGTAATGGGTAAAGGGTGGGGGAGGGCAGGGAGAGAAGAGTAATGAAAATATGATTAATAGAATAATAACATATTTATTCCTTGTAAAAAGTTTATATGTTCTTCAAATGCTATTCCTAATTATACTTTCTTGATTACACTGCTTATGCTTGTTTGTAAATAATCAGTCATGCTTTAACTAATAATAATTAGAACTAAGTAATAGTAAATAATATGTTTTATTTTTAACTCTATTAATATAAACAGTAAGTAATATTCTATTGTATATACTTCTTATAGCTTTCTCTTACATTTTTTTTATTTCTGCCTTACACCCTTTTACTTTCTACTCTCTTTTCTTTTCTTTATTAATATATAGAAATGCTTTTGATCATATAGACACAGTAAATAATAAGATTTGCATAGGAGTTGAGTTGGGACAAAAATGTTGAGTTTTGTTACTTATTAATAATTTTGGGCTTGATTTCACTTACATAGAGTCTGTAATAACCTGTAGAATGCATTGTGAATGTTTTGTCATGTTTAGATGCATTTACACTGCTAAATGAATGTTTGTCACTAGTTTTTAATAAGTTTCCCGCCAAAATGTTAAGAGAGACAATCTGGGATGTGGGCTGTCTCATGCACAGTGTCCATGAGCTACTTCAAAAGCTTCAACTCTCAGAATTCTCACAGAGAAGCTGAAAGCAGCTAGTCTCACCTTTGACCTAGATATCACACTGACACATCACAGATACAGGAATGACACTACCTAATTATACTTTCTTGATTACACTGCTTATGCTTGTTTGTAAATAATCTGTCATGCTTTAACTAATAATAATTAGAACTAAATAATAGTAAATAATATGTTTTAATTTTAACTCTATTAATATAAACAGTAAGTAATATTCTATTGTATATACTTCTTATAGCTTTCTCTTACATTTTTTTTATTTCTGACTTACACCCTTTTACTTTCTACTCTCTTTTTCTTTTCTTTATTAATATATAGAAATACTTTTGATCATATAGACACAGTAAATAATAAGATTCGCATAGGAGTTGAGTTGGGACAAAAATGTTGAGTTGTGTTACTTATTAATAATTTTGGGCTTGATTTCACTTACATAGAGTCTGTAATAACCTGTAGAATGCATTGTGAAGGTTTTGTCATGTTTAGATGCATTTACACTGCTAAATGAATGTTTGTCACTAGTTTTAATAAGTTTCCGCCAAAATGTTAAGAGAGACAATCTGGGATGTGGGCTGTCTCATGCACAGTGTCCATGAGCTACTTCAAAAGCTTCAACTCTCAGAATTCTCACAGAGAAGCTGAAAGCAGCTGGTCTCACCTTTGACCTAGATATCACACTGACACATCACAGATACAGGAATAGCAGATTAATAATATGTGTTAAAACCTATGTCCCAAACATATACATTACTATAACTCATTTAATTCATCTGATTGACAAGCATAAATAATTTTATAACTCTATACTGGAAGAAATTGTCATGTGATATATTTTAAAGCAGTAGTATAGCATGTTTGTAAAATCTGGTTACTAAAATGTGTTTGCTGTGCATTATTTTGTATAAAGCAGACAGATTTATTGAAGGGACAGCAATGTAAGATGGTGCTCAGTAAAGATACAACTCAGTGAGATCAGATATATATATATATATATATATATGTATGTGTGTGTGTGTGTGTGTGTGTGTGTGTGTGTGTATGTGTGTATGTGTGTGTGTGTGTGTGTGTGTATGTGTGTGTGTATGCATGTGTATATATATATATATATATATATATATATATATATGTATATGTGCATATGTGTGTGTATGTGTGTATGTATGTATATATATATATATATATATATGTGTGTGTGTGTGTGTGTGTGTGTATGTGTATGTAGATATGTATATAAATGTTTCTGAGAATCTGCTTAACTATGAAGTATGATTTATAACAATTTCTATGAATACAATATTTTATTCTATTGGCAATAATGAGTCTGAGTAAATGCTCATATACAAGCAATTCAAGGTTTTTTTTGGAAGCTGTTAACTGTATTTACATGACAGAAAATAGATGCATCCTAATATATGTAATGTCTGAATCATATTAGCCAAAGTTTTGATTTAAATGAATGTTAGAACTTATTTTTCTCTCCTCTTGATTTCTAACATCAAGATTATTTGAATGCTATTTGAATACAAGTGTTTTATATTACATAGATGTATATAGTAGTATGAACAGTTTTTAAAAAAAAAAAAAAAAAAAAGGTTTATTTTAGTTTATATGATGCTGTTTTACCAAATGTGTAGTCTTGTCTTGCTAGATAATTGAATTGAAAACTGTTAACTTCAGTTAAATATAACTAGTATTAAATTGATAAGGTGGTAGCTGACGTACTGCTGCTTAGGGTAGGGGTTAACTTGAGTGGTAAATACTACTCTAAGTTGGAGTTTATAACTCCAGGCTGGATGCAAGGTTTAATCCTTACATTATTTTCACTTGTTCATTGTTATTTGTATATAGTTTTGACATCCACAATATATTTTGTACATTCATTGTCACTACAAACAAAATTGAATCCTATACGAAATCCCATAAGAGATTCAATAAATACAACTATATTTAAAGGTACACCTAAAGGAGGAGATGTAACATTACTTATCTTGTTATTTTGATCATAAGATTCTTAAGTTTTAAAAATGCCAAATGACATCTTTAAAAGGAATTTCTTTAAACATTAATGGATTGAATAATCCATGTAAAAGGGCAAGCCTAATAAGATACATTAATTTACATAAGGCCAACTTAGTCTTCCTACAAGAAACCCATCTCTTGAAAAAGATATTGATAAACTAGCCACAAACAAATATACAGTATTGGTTAGTTCAGAGCACACTCAGAAAAAGAGGAGTGGCTATTTTATGGAATAAAAGTATGCCAATTCCTAAAACCATTAAGTCTTATCAGGATGACAAAGGAATGTTTTGTATGGTTACAATACAAATTAATGGGAAGACTTACACTTTAATTAATGTATATTGGATACCTGGAATTGGTATTAATACAGTGAAACATCATCTTGATAAGATCATATCATTCTCTATAGGAGATATTATTTTAGCTGGTGACTTTAATTGTATACTACATGAAAGTGATACTACCACTATAGGAAAGAGAAGAATTACATCTAATGCAAAACATTTAAAGGATTTTGCTAATTCTTATCATTTGAATGATATTAATAATCAGATAGATTCAAAATCATTACCATACACCTTTTTCTAACAGATACAAAACTTATTCAAAAATAGATAGGGTCTTTATTTCCAACCAGATGGTAACAGATTTAATTAATTCCAAAATCATTTCATGTCCTATATCTGATCATAATTCAATTGTTTTTGAATTCATGATAAAAATACTCATAATGTTCAGATCAAAAGGATACCAGCATACTTAACTCAACTAAAAGACTATAAAGAATATATACTTTCAGAAGTAAAACATTTTTAGACATAAATAACACTCCTGAAGTCTCCATTGTTTATGTTTGGGATGCCTTAAAATCATATCTATATGGACAAAGTATCAGATGGTATAATAATAAAAGGAAATCTTGGGATAAGGAATTGTTAGATATTCAAAGTAAATTAGACTCTTATAAACATAATAATAAAGAAAATATTATGGACAAGAAAGTTATTGAAGAAATAAACAAACTAAATGAGAAATACAAAGAAATTTTAACTCATAAAGTTAAAATAACTTTAGAGAAATACAAGTTTTGTCTTATTCAATAAGCCCCAAATACTTACATAGACTTAAAAATAAAACAAAAGGTTGAATAAACAAAACCATATCAAAGAAATCTTTTCTCTAAGGAAAAGAAGAATGTTTCTAGTATACCAGAAATACTAGATGAATTTAGAAATCACTTTCACAAAATTAACCATAATAATATTAACATGGAACCTAAAGATAAAATAAAGGAGTTTATAACCACAAATATGAATAAAAGCTTAATAAACAACAGATTAAACTATTGGACAAGAGTATTTCATATACAGAAGTTATTACACAAATAAATAAGCTTAAATCAAACAAAGCACCGGGTAATGATGGTATTATACCAGAGATATATAAAATCCTTTCTAAAAATACATATTCATTAATACATAAGGTTTTTATTTTGGCCCAAACTGAGTTAATAACCCCCCCCATCTTGGCAATATACATTTATTTCGCCAATTTTAAAACCTAATAAAGATCCAACTAGATGTTCTTCATATCGGCCCATCTCAATACTTAATGTTGATTATAAAATGTTTATGAATATCTTTGCTGATAGATTGAAGACAATCATTCCCGGCATTATAGATATAGATCAGACAGGCTTCATTGTAAATAGAAATACTTTTGATAATATAAGAAGAACTTTAACATTAATAGATTTTGCAAATAGGAAAAGAAAGATTTAACACTTATTAGTCTTGATATAAGTTCAGCATTTGATTCAGTAAGTTGGGACTATCTGTTTACCTTAATGAAGTGCACAAACTTCTCGGATGCATTTGTAAATCTAATTGAACATTTATACAAAGGAACGTTGGCTTATATTAAGGTAGGAACATATGTTTCACAAAAAATACCCATTCTTAAAGGTACAAAACAAGGATGTCCACTTTCTCCACTATTATTCACTTTAGTAATGGAGCCTTGGGCTAATTTGATCAGAAACAGTACTGACATAGAGGGTTTTGAAATAGATGAAAATACATCCAAAATTCAACTTTTTGCAGATGATGTTCTAATTACATCAGCAGGATCTAATTCTTCTATACAGTCTCTATTTGATAACATGATGAATTTTAAAAGTATTTCTGGTTTAATATTCAATGAAGAAAAAACTAAAATACTACCTATATATACACGAAAAAATATTCTCATTAGTGATTTTACTAAATATGTACCCAATTCAGGTCAGATAACTTATTTAGGTATAATACTATCTAAAGATATTAAATCTATTATATATAATAATTATAATACCTGTTTTCTTAATATACAAAATCTTTTAATACCTGGAATAATATGTTTTTACTATGGAGGAGAGACTTACAATTATTAAAATGATAATATTCCCCAAGATTTTATACTTAATACAATCAATAATACTTCCACCTACAAAAATAATTATCAAGAAACTGAACACACTAATGTTAAATTTCTTATGGGCACCTAATAGACCTAGGATTGCATTAAAGAAACATAATAATAGCTGGTCTCAAGGGGGTATTTCTTTTCCAGACTTTAATTTATATACTATCTCTTCTATTGTAAAAGTTATTACTTTATTAATAGATCAGTCATATGTCACAAAATGGAAAGATTATTGGGAGCTAATTAGTATACACTTCATGAAAATCTCCTTAACACATAAAAATATGATTGTAAATAACTCCATGTTATGGTTACTAAAGGAATTTTGTACTTCACCTATTACACCTAAACATATGGTTTGCTACCCATTAAATATTATTATTAGTTATCGTAACTTTATATTCATGCACCCTAAGTATAGGGAATGGAATTTTATTGTATTTCCTATAATGTATACTCAGGGTATGCTTTTGTCATCTACTTCTGAAGGAACTCATTTAGCTATAGATAATGATCTAAAGTACTGGTATCAGTTGATATCTGATAATAAAGTTAAAAATCTAGATTTCTTAAAACAAGAATTTGATCTAAGAGAAACTTGCTGGTTAGAGGTTCAGACCTTTAGACAACATCTCATTAATAAAATAGATTTAATGTCTATAACTGTTAAAGAATCTATTCCAACACTGATTGATTACTTGATATTAAATTTACAACATAAAGTTTCTGATAAAGGTAAACTTTCATACATACATAAAGTTATCAGACAAGAAACTTTTTACAGTGTAGATTCATACTGGAATTATTTCACTTCTATTAATGGGGACCCACCAAATCAACAAGATAAACAATATATATTGGAATCTGCTTATAGAACTACGTCTTCCATTGTCTGGAGACTTTATACATGGAATTTTTACATAGATCTTTTATACACCTTTGATGATGAATAAAATAAATAATAAAGATAATCTATGTAAGAGATGTAATGTAGAAATTAATGCTGACTGGGCTCATATGTTTTATGACTGTATAAAATTGAAAGAATACTGGAAGTCAATTAATGAATTTTTGCAGGCTCTTTTACAGATAATTTCATTATTTCTAAATCTCTTATATTATTCAACACACCTGTACCTCAAAGTGTTAAAAAGGTTAAGCTTCCCTTGTTATGGTCTATTCTAGCAGTGGCTAGGAAAATAATAACTAGAAATTGGATTTCAGATACACCTCCTTCGTTCAATGAATTTAAAAATGTTATGAATATAGTGTGCCATATGGAAATAAACACAATTAGGACTAGAACAAATAGAAAAACATCTTATTTTATTGTATGGGATAATTTACAAAATTTGTTAAAAAAATTTTAATTTCAATAGCATGGTATTTTAGTTTAATTAATTGATCTGATTGTAGTGGATGTCTTTGTAAATACTTTAGTTGTTTTGTTGAATATTATAATAATACCTATTTTTAATTACTTGTATAAAATTGTTATGATATTTCTCTTATATGTTAAAACAATAAACCTGTTTTGAAAAAAATGGATCTGAGAGCCCATGCCTGTGTACATGTAGGATGCAGCCAGGGATGGTATCAGGCCTATGGAGACTTCAGTGTGTGGCCTTTGAGAGGGCATTATGGACCTGCTTCCTGATGATGAGGGGAGGGGCGCAGGTGTTGTGCATGCATATGTGTACCAATGGGGGGACAGGTGGGTGATGTTTACACTTCACCTGTCTGCAGCCAGTTTCCTATATCTATGCCGTATGTGTATGTGGTGTTATTGACCACCACTATAGAGCAGATTTGTGTGTTGCCTCTGGGATTGCAGACACATGTGTGGAAGGCCTAGTGATTGGCCTTGGTGGATGTGTCCAATTTGCACTCAAAGATAGCCTTAGGGTAATTCACCTGTGACCTTATTTGCTTGTGCAGACCAAAGAATCTGTGCATTCATGTTCAGGTGGCATAGGTCATGCACACTATGGTTCGGTAGTTGAAGTCACCCAGGAGCAGGGTAGATGATTGAATCTTCACAGCAAGACATTCTCCGGTTCGATCCTTGGCTGGGGTGCCTTCTGTGCGGAGTCTGCATGTCCTCCCTGTGGTCGTGTGAGTTTCCTCCGGGTGCTCCGGTTTCCTCCCACATCCTAAAGGTATACTGTAGGTGGATTGGACACTCTAAATTGGCCGTAAGTATGAGTGTGTGCATGTGTGTGCCTTCTGTGGAAGGTTGGGTGTTGGGCTGGCAACACAACACAATAAAACTCCACTGCCAATCATGAGCGGACAGATGATCCATGTGGAGACCCCTTACCGGGAAAAGCCGAAAGAAGAAGAAGAAGACTTTAATTAGTTTTGTTACATGTTTTCAGAATGGATGTTATTTACCACTAACCTAAAAAAATGAAATGTTGTTTGGAGTTCTACCCAGATGTTATGCTGTACTCTTACAGTGATAACCCCCCCCCCCCCCAAAAAAAAGAGATTGCAGTTGTGTGGAAGTATAATTACCATACTAGTACATATTCAGTCAAGTCACTGTAAGAATAAAGGTGCCCTCTCATTAGCCCCCATATATTTACTTGTTGTGCCGCTTAACTTCTTGCTAATGTTTTGTTTAACTTATGTTTTCTCCCTGATATTTAGACAATTTACCTCAGTGCTAGGTTCGCCTCTTTCTCGCCATCCTACTCTTACATTATTATTGTAGAATTCTCAGTTATAAGTTAGTCCATTTGTTACATACTTTCCTGTGATTGAAAGGTATAAGGGTGCTGAGACAATATTTCTGTCTTTATGTTAGAACTCAACTACCACCAAAGTTTTACATATGTTTTGTAGAACTTATTTATTAACATTATTCACTTATAACATATAAAAAAAGGTGATTTCATGATTGTTGCTTACTCTGTCAAACAAGTCTGTGTTCTTGGTAATAATTAAAAATACTCTGTAGTAACAGTTGTATACAGAATGTTATGCAAAATGCATATACATGCACACACAACACATTTTTTATATTACTGGTGCTAGATAAGTACCTAATCTTTGTTATGTAAGTATTACCTTCCAACCTTTCATCAGCCATTCCTTTTCAGAGGATCATCCACTACATACTTTCACAAAAATATGAAGCATTTTGTTGATCCATGGTGCTTGGTCACCATAAGTTCTGTTCTTGATTTGCTCAGTAACCACTATTATTGTATTTATTTTTCAAGGATTTAACTTAAAATTAACCATTCCAGTCCCATTTTGCTAGAATTCATCATTCTGGGCTGACGTTAATAAAACAAACCAAAAAGAATCACTGTTCCAATGTTCACCAAAACACCAAAAATACAGAACAGATAGAAGAGGCACAAATCCGTAATCCACACGAATTCCTTTATTAAAACGACACTTCAGTCCAATAAAATGCAGAAACAATAAGTTTGACTATACAGTCCACTAACGCGATTACACCAGCACTGTGTTTTCATTTAAAACACTTCATCAGATGGAGACAAATGCATACCTACACAAAAACCACTCCTTATATATTCATCAAAATAATTAAACAATTAGTTAATTAAAGGGAACAAGATACTTAAACATTTAAAGGGGTAAGACTTATAATGCATACAACACATACATTAAAATATATTATAATGGATTCCCCCCACACTGACCTAATACATTAATGGATTAATAAATTAATATTATCAAAATTTAATAAATACTTTATAATAACTTAATCTAATAAAACAAACTAAATTCTTTAATACAACCAGCAAAAGCATTACAGCTTGTGGTATCCTATACTACCAACACTTTATAATGTAAACTGATTTTAATACACATTTAAAATAAGATGAATATAGAAAAAAATAATAATAAAGAAAAAAACAAAAAAAAAAAAACATAAAATGAAAACACTTAAAGCTTAGCTAATCTCAGCTTGAGTACAGGCGCTAAAGAGATGGCATCATTTAGACTTGGAGGTTTATTCACCTCCAAGGAAAGCTGCCACAACAGCTCTTTATACTCAATCGAAGTTTCCCATAGCCCACCTCTTACATCCTTTTCCACTGCTTCCAACACAAAGAAGCTAAATTTAGCTTCCTGGCAAATTAATTTATGTCTGTATAAAGCATTATTAGTACATTTTGTTTTTATCTCATAGTAATGCTCAGAAATTCTATTTTTTAACTTTCTTTCCGATTTCCCTATATAAAATGCATCACAATGATCACGCAAACCTAAATAAACTATCCCAGAGGTGTGACAGTTAGCAAAATATTTGCTCTGGATAAGTCTGTCCCTACTCTCTAAAAAATTGTTTGCTTAGTACAAATAAAAGGGCATTGGGAACACCTTCCACATTTAAATTTTCCTAGTTTCCCTTCCTTAACTTTTTTCATACCATATTTACCCTCCAGAATAGTCTTTAAGCTTTTGCCCCTTCTATATGTACATTTCAGAGGTTCTTCAAAGATACATTTCAAATCCGAAATCTGACCAAACCTACACCATTCTTCCTCCAAAATCTTCCTAATTCCAGGTGCACTACCATTATAATCAACTACAAAATTGCCTGTACCCTCACTGTTAAGCTTTGTAGATTTCATCTCATTCAAGACAAAATTTGAACCCAAAATGTGTATTAAAATCGGTTTACATTATAAAGTGTTGGTAGTATAGGATACCACAAGCTGTAATGCTTTTGCTGGTTGTATTAAAGAATTTATTTTGTTTTGTTAGATTAAGTTATTATAAAGTATTTATTAAATTTTGATAATAATATTAATTTATTAATCCATTAATGTATCAGGTCAGTGTGGGGGGGGGGGAATCCATTATAATATATTTTAATGTATGTGTTGTATGCATTATAAATCTTACCCCTTTAAATGTTTAAGTATCTTGTTCCCTTTAATTAACTAATTGTTTAATTATTTTGATGAATATATAAGGAGTGGTTTTTGTGTAGGTATGCATTTGTCTCCATCTGATGAAGTGTTTTAAATGAAAACGCAGTGCTGGTGTAATCGCGTTAGTGGACTGTATAGTCAAACTTATTGTTTCTGTGTTTTATTGGACTGAAGAGTCGTTTTAATAAAGGAATTCGTGTGGATTACGGATTTGTGCCTCTTCTATCTGTTCTGTATTTTTGATGTTAATAAAGTTAGACATAAAATTTCACACTCAGTATGCAAAGTAAAAAGCGGGTCTATGTTAAATCATCAAAGGTTATGTTCATCGAACCTCAGATGATCGAACAATAGACATTGAATGTTAATTCATCAAACATTCAATTCAGCAAATGTGAGAGACAGTGAAAGTAACCAGTTGGCCAACATTTCCCCATCTCACACACACTGCACTATTTTAAACCCACCCAGGTGAGGGGCTGCGCTCCCAGCACCCCCAACTATATATGCCAACTCTGAGATCACACTACAGTGGGGAAAAGGGCAAGTGATTGTCTAACATCAGGAAATTTGCCCTTTTCTTTACTGTAGTGCGATCTCAGAGTTGGTATATATAGTTGGGGGGGTGAAATAGTGTGGTGTGTGTGACAGTGAAATGCAGGCCATCTGGTTACTTTCCCCATCTCACACATTCACTGAACTGAACTTTTGATGAAAGAACGTTCGCTGGTTTGTGTTCGATCATTGTAGGTTTGATGAATTTAACCTTTGATGATTAAACATAGAACTGTTAAAAGCAACTTTATGTTGTATATAACTATGGGTATGTGCTACTGTATCCATTCTTCCTTCCTTGTAAGAAAATTCTGAAAAACTGAAAAGAATGTGCAGCAATGTGGGATATTTAAGAGAACCACAAAATACATACATCAGTGCATTTCAGTGTGAGAACTGGACCTGCATTGCTATACATACCAGAAAGGAATCTATTGCTTTTTGAATTTCAGACCTAGAGATGACAAGGGTAAGGTGAGATATAACCTAATTGTTGTTATTTACTGTTACACTGACATTTTTTTAAAGATCTACTGTTGTTAAGTATACTTACAAGTGACTTTAATGTCTTCATTTCTGCTAATGCCATTTAGTTCATATTTTTTTTGCAGTCTGCATGTTTTATGCACTTGATTGTAATTTAGAATCAAACTCCCATACACCAAACTCAGTTTAGAAGTATATACCAGAAGTATATATGTATATATATATATATATATATATATAAAGTAACAAAGTAACCAGCACACCAGGGGGTAAAAACTCTGTGGTAATAAATACAAAAATAACTAAATTAGCAACTATTCCACGGAGTTACCATACCACACAAGCAGTAGCCAAGAACAGCAGCAAAAAACCAGTCCATTAAGAACAGCAGCGAAAAGCAGCAGCAGGTGTCAATTCAAGCAAAAAAACAGTGCTGGTATAATATAAAAACTCAGGTTTATTGTATACAAACGGTAAGCGCTTTCACTTAGGAGCTTCTTCAGACCAAAAGATTTAACTGAGCAGAGAACCACATTAAATACAAAAAGAACCCACCCCAATCAATTATGTAAATGAACATAATTAAACATACAACCCAACATAACTACAACTATACAATTCTAACTAGTAAAAATCTAATATAAATAAAAATGCTTAAATATATATATATATATATATGAACATGAACATGGCTCTAAAAATATCTACATGATACCAATACATAAAAACAATAAAAAAGAAGTATTATTTATGTAACCTCCTTCTATTCAGGGCGGGTTTAATGGAAACCCTCTCATTTAACCCTCTACCTCTATCTGCCTGTAAAATGATGATCCAATTCATCTCTCTGTACTCACTGTAACTTCTAATATCACCCCCCCCCCCTAGGACTGGAGTCCACAGCCTCAATTACCCTAAACCTAAATGTATCAACGTACAAATCTAAAATATAAATCTAAACTGTTAGCTGCCATGGTAATATGTGTGGCACAGACCTATTAGTGGAGGTGGTGTGGGTTAAAAATAGTACAACCAGATTACAGCAGCAGTTACATTAACTAGCTGAGACCGGATGATGGCAGTTGGTGGTGCTGCTGGCCATGTGTGTCAGTCAGACCACAGAAATATGGCTGGCCACAAAAGAAACAAAATATTATTTGAAAATGAAGCACAGAGTTTGCAAATTCTGTAAAGAGATGTGCTTCAACTGTTTCACAACTTGCACCTCAAAATGTAGTACTTCAGAAAAAGAGCTCATAGGATTCACTAATGCAGATTCACAAGGTATGTTGTGAGGCAGGTGGAACAGCTGATTATTGGTGAGTATTTAATTTTATTTTTACAAATAACCTCCAACTTTACAAGCAAACATAGTCTGCAAAGTAAGGAACACAGTCATAATTTGTAAGTTGCTGTATAGGTTTATACATCAACAGAAAGGAATTTTGGAAAATGACTTCACTTGCTAAATGTTTCTGTATTATTAGGATGATAGGATGGCTGCTACTTAGGTTTATTGAGAACAATGATCTTGGTTTCCCTTTCTTTTCTGTCAGTTCTCATACAAGATGTCTGGTTGAAATGTATGCCCTGAGTAAATGGGGCAAATATTTGTCATTTAATATCAACAGAGAATACTTCATCCCTCGGCCAGACATCATCATCATCATCATCATCATCATAATCCTATTCATTAACCAGGTAGGCCCATGGTAACCAGGAAGGCCCACTGGACCTGGACACACAGTCCCTATTTAGGGGTCACCCACAAGGAATGTCTGGTTAAGTGACTTGCTCAGGATCCCACAGTAAGTGAATGAGGACTGAGGGACTCAAACTCTGTACCATAGGAGCTACAGCTCACAACCCTAATCTTTGTACCAAGTGCCAGTTACATGCTTTGTCATAATGACCCCTGATATTTAGCTGGTACAGATGTGCTGTGCACCATCACATAGATACACTTGTTAAGGTATGCACCCACACTTTATTAGCTGTGATACTACGTTTTTATCAGTGCTGCTTTACTTTGACCCAAATTAGAGTTGTATTTCACAAATAAGCTGTTATTCTCAATGTACCAAATGTGTGCACATTTTTACCATGCCTGTCCAACAACCTTGATTTCCTGTCAAATGGCAAAGTGGCCAGTAGTGCCAATTCTTATAGTAAGAAGAGGTCGAGAGAGATACTGTGAAAGCGTCTGCATTATCGGTTGTTACAAAGATCCTTGCTTTTATTAGAGTGCCTTCTAAGCATATGGACATGAGGAAAGTACTAGGCAAGCCATCACAGGAACCAAACGATGCCCAACCATGTAAACCTGTAAGTGGATACACTTAAAAGTGTTTGCCACTATTTACAAGCATTTAATAGTGCTCAACTCTCAAACTGAGCAGGATCATACATGATAACCCTAGTGTAAAATTTTGTCTACTTATGTAATACTTTGCTTGACCTGTAGTGTCAACTTACTACATAGGCTGGGAATATTTTTAATTAGGACTCTCTCCCTTCAACAAATCTTGTTTGTCAGTATAAATATTATTCCAGCTCAGCCAGCCAACATCACTAAGGGCTTGACTGATCTCATACTGTATGTGAGAAAACTAAACTTACACTTTATATTGCACAACATCCCCCAATTCAGCCAGAAACAAGAGACATTCACAAGGAAAAGTAAAAAATACATATGCCCCCTCTGTTCACAACACAATACAGGTCTTCCATGATATATGTGAGGAGGACCTAAGAAGAATGTTGGGTAAAAAAATGAAAGTGCATAATCTGACTTTTGATGAAAGACATGCTTTTAGGGAACTTTCCTCCAACAAAGAAATATGTGTGATGAGAGCTGATAAAGGGGTATGATGTGTTAATGAAGTACAAGGATTACAATCTGGCTATTATTAGTCTTTTGGCTGATGAAAGAAACTATGAGGAAATCACAGTGGAAGAAATTAACAGGAGCTTTACACATGTTGATACGACCCTTTTCAGTTTGCTGTGTCGGGATCTACAACCATGAAATTTACACATTTCTGAGAATTGATCAACCAAAAATGGCTAGGATCTTTGGAATTCTGAAGATCCACAAATACAGGGTTCATCCACCCTTCAGACCAGTAGGTGCCGTGGACCACTACAAAATGGAAGACATTTCAGTTTTTTTACATCATCTACTCAATCTACTGGTTCAGAACTTTTATCTTAAAGACTCATGAAACTTACTGGAATTATTAAGTGAAATCATCAGTTTCAATGACAGCTACATTTTTGCATACCTTGATGTAGTGTCTTTGTACATTTACATGGAGCAGGAAACAAATCAAATTAAAGATGTCACCTCAGTAAATGTTCAGAATTTGACAACAGCATGATTAACACAGTGTGCATCTTATTAGAGGTTGTCTTTTTTTACATTTCAAGGCAAGTACTACAAATGAATTTCTGGAGTGGCCATAGTTCCAGGGTGGCCCCGGTATTTGCATATTTGGCCATAGCCTGATGGGAACTGGTGCCTTTAAAATCCCACACTCTTTTTGAGAAGGTGGTTTTCTACAGGAGATTTATTGATGACCTTATTTTGGTTTGGAGAAAAGCTGAAGGGGAATTGCATCAACTATTGGATTTCATCAAGTCCAGCATTCATTTCTAAAATTCATGTTGAGTGGCTATGGAAAAACATTCAACTATTTGGACATCACAGTTTCCTTAACACAGTTTCCTTAGAAGAAGGTGCCATTGAGTTTGCAAGTGAAGTTTTCAGAAAAGAAACATTTGTGAATCAGTACTTGGATAAAAGAAGTCTACACCCCTACCATGTGAAGAAAGGGGTAGTAAAGGGACATTTCCTCTGACTCAGTAGGCTCACCAGTAAGGAAACTGTGTACGATGAAGAAGTTGAATTTTTAAAAGCTTTTTTCCTGCAGAAAGGCTATGAAGTAAACTGGTTAATCAGCATCATCATGGATGTACTTTCACTAAGGTTGAATAAAGTAAGACCTTTTCTGAGGAAACATAATCTACAGCAGATTTGGATACATACATACATACAAATATTTCAAGCGTGGGCATTAATGCCCTTCTAGCTTGCCAATATACTAAACACTTGTTTCCATAATAAGTATCCAGGCTGTTCTTAAAAATATCTAAACTAGTACTTGCTTTAATGTAATTTGATAGTCTGTTCCATGCATCAGCTACTCTGTCAGAGAACCAATTAGTACACTTCTCATTCCTATAGAATCTCCAACATAGGTTGTCTGATGATTTTCTAGTACATTTTGTTAACCCCAAACATTCCCAGAGGTAGTTGTCACTAAATGCCCTATATACCTGAATAAGATCTCCTCTTAGATATCTGTAACAGACACTGTACAAGTTCAGATATTTTAGTCTTTCATAATAACTTACATTTCCACATCCATGGATACACTTGGTATATTTCCATTGTGCTCTTTCCAATTTATTCATGCTTGTTTTCTTATATGGTTTCCATTTTGCTATTCCATACTCAAGTTTGGGTCTAATGTATCTAACAAACAATGACTTCATTATTTTTGATTTCCTAGACTTTATAAATCTTTTTTATACAACATATAGCTCTATAACTATCATTAACCAATTGGTTGATATGATTAGAAAAACTCATAGCTGGATCTACCCATATACCCAGGTCCTTAAATGAGTCTACAGTTTCAATCACTGTGTACTGTATTAAATATCCACCTTTCAATTTATGTCTACCAAATGTCATCTGCTTAGTTTTATAGGTTCATAGGTAGGTACTAGGCTATTGGCCCTAGGGCCTATATAAGCCTAGCCAAAGGTACCCTGGCTTTCGCCACCCAAGAAAATTATTTTCCTGTGCCACTGTCAAGCAGAGCCACAGAAGTGATCCCCGGGGTGAATTTCCTATCTCCCATCCAATCATCAAGATTTTTCTTGAAGAGTGCTAATGAGGAGCTTTGTTTGATATAGATAGGTAGTTTGTTCCAGAGTATGGGAAGTCTCTGGGACAGGAATCTATCCCTCCAGCATGTTCTGTTTATTGTGGTGATGAGGTTTAGGTCCCTAGAGCATGTAGCTCGTAGGGATTGGGATTTCTTTAAGTGGAGCATGTCTAAAAGCTCTGGGTTTGACATAGCTTTGTGTGTTAGGCAGAGATCGCCTCTGAGTAGGCGATATGCAACGGAGTAAAGCTGCAGGTTTTTGAGATGGTCTGCATAGGGCATCTCTTTGAGGCCGGTAATCCTCTTTGTGAGGTATTTCTGTGGCTTTTCCAGTTGTTGTAGATGTCTTGTGAGGTACATACCAAAAGGGGCATTGTACTCTATAATGGGTCTAATGAGTGATGAGTAGAGGGGAACAATGACCTCTTTTTTCCTGGATGAGAAACCTTTTGTGATGAGGTGTGCCACATAGAAGGATTTCCTGACTACTGTGGCGATGTGATTATCAAAGGAGAGACTACTGTCCACCTGTGTCCCAAGGTCTTTTATCACACTTTCGGTGTTAAGTAGACTACCACCTATGTGGTAGTTCATGGGTACTGAGTTTTTACCAACGGGAATGACAATGCACTTTTTGGCACTGAGCTTGAGGCCATGGCTTTGACACCAGGCATCTGTCTCAGCAAGGCCCTTTTGTAGGATGTCCACATCTTTTGGAGTTTTGATTATGGCTCCTAGTTTGCAGTCATCTGCGAACTTCGTTAGCCAAAGACCTTCTGTGTTGGCCTGTACTTCACAGAAGTAGATACCAAACAGGAGAGGACTCAGGACTGAACACAAGAGTTGGTACATTTTTGATGTATTTATCAGCATATTATTCTCCTGTGCCCAAATGGTCAATTTAGTCAAGTTATTTTGCAGACATGCCTTATCTGTAACACATGTAATCAGTTTACCCAATTTCAGGTCATCTGCATATAGACTGTAGAACATCTCAGATGAAAAAGTTAGGCCTGAAAGATACAATCTAAACAAGTAAGGGCCTAGGACAGAGCCCTGTGGGACGCCCTGACTGTAACCAAGGATTTTGCCTGTCCAGTTGCTGTATGATACTTTCCATGTCCTATTTGTAAGCCATGCAGCTATCCATCTTATCAAGAGTACATCAATACCGAGTTGTACTAATTTATTGATCAGTGTTATGTGTATGACCCTGTCAAATGCTGAAGTTAAAGCTATATAAATTACATCACAGCACAATTTTTCATTCATAGCTGTTATATTGTTATAGAACATCATGTTACAAGTGATAATAGATCTGTTTTCAACATATGCATGCTGATATATGGTTTTAATAACTTATCCAATATTACCTTCTCCATTATTTTTCCACAACAGGAAAGTAGACTTAAGGGTCTATATGACTCTGGGTTTGTCCTATTTCCCTTTCCCTTAACAACAGGTTTAATAAGCACATGTCTCCAATCTTGAGGAATCTCCCCATATTTATATGACCTAGTGAATAATAAATATAATGGTACTGTAAGTTCTTGCTGAAGTGTTCTTGGGTCATTGTTACTAATTCTGTCTCCTCCCTGTGCTTTGTTTGGACCCAGTTTGTGCAGTTCTTTTTCAATATAATTTAATTTGATTCCAGTATCTGAGGTTACCTGGATGTCACTAGGACAACCTACCACCCCTTTTGTGGAGCCAAACTGTTTTGCATAAGATTTTGTAAATATAGCTTTGCATAAGATTTTGTAAATATAGCTATAATCTGTTGTGTCTGCACACCGTTTATCAGTTTGTGTGTCTTTACTCCTTCCACATCTTATGTATCTATAAAAAGATTTCCTATTATGCTCAATATCTTTATATACATTTTCTTCAAAATGTTCTTGATCTTGTCTCACACTATGCTTAATCTGTTTGTCCAGCTTTATTTCAGTTTTCAAAGTTGTAGTTCGACCTCTCTTCCTTTTCTTATATTTTTTTGTCTCTCACCTTAATCAGATATCTTGTTCTTATGGAAATGTATCTGCCTGATGTTGTATGCTTAGATCCTGATGTTAAACATTTTTTTGCACTCAAACAATTTCTCTTTCAAAACTTTCCACATTCCATTTGCAGTTTTTCCAATGAACATCTCACTCTGGTTAGTTTTACATAGTGACTGTTTTGCTTTCATATAATCTGTAATTAACCTTCTGTGCATTGGCTTAGATTTCGGTTTGGCAGAATTATCTAGCAGCAAATTTACTTTTATAACCCCAGGATCACTGCATATCAATGTTGGTAAAACTTGACTTGAAGTTACAGTAATTTCTTTTGGAACACAAACAATGTCTAGTATGGTCCATCCCCTGGTAGGTTTTTTTACAATCTGAAGCAATTGTTGTTCCTGAATATATGCTGTGAATAATTTCCTTAATAATGTTGTAGAATCAATGTTATTCTAGTCTGTTTCTGGTAAATTTAAGCCCCCAGCTAATATTATTTTTCCTTCCTGTGTTTTATGCAAGAAATGTATGAATTCCTCTAGGTCATCTGCGCTTGACTTTGGTGGTCTATACACTACAACAATTGTTATATGTTCCAGGATTGTCTTTATTGTCACAGTTATGCAGTCTATAGTGTTGGTGTTATCATTGAACATGTAATAATCATAGGTCTCATAGCTATCTTTAATCCCTATCATAACACCTCCACCTGATTTTTTATTAGAATGTCTGTTACAGTAAAAACATTTATACCCTGACAGAACTGGTTTACAGTCATTGTTCTTTAACCATGTTTCACAGACAATAACAACATCAATCTTGTGGGAACGTAGGAAATTTACCAATAAAAAAAACTTTATTATTAATGCTCCTAGCATTAACAACCATCAGAGAGGCATCAAATGCTGCTATCTGTGGGCTGTTAAATTTTCAACATGCAAAAATCCTACCTAGTGTTTGTCAAATATTGCAAAATATCTACTGCAAAATTTCTCTTCCCTAATCTAGACAAATGCACACCATCCTGTCTGAACGCATGTGCCCAAAACACGGCTTGGATTCTCTACACATTTCCATCTTTTTAAAACAGGACATTTTTTCCATGTAGGTATTTACCCAAAAAATAATTTCACTCACAGTGACCTGACTATCCTTTCTATAGGTGATTTATGAAAAATGCGGCCTAACACCAGTACAAGTAATACTATCTAAGAGGGCTGTCAGTTCCTTGCGGGTGACATCATTTGTACCAACATGAATAAAAACAGAGCCATACTTCCTTACATTAAGGCATTTCAAGGCTTATCTCACATCTTCTATTTTCACTCCTGGCAAGCACAACACTATTTGATGTGCATTATCATCTCTGCAAATATATGTATCAATTCTTCTAATAATTGAATCTCCAATTTCAAGAATATCTTTGCTGGCCAACTCTGAAGAATCTTCAGCTTCTAATACAGTAATATCTGCTCTATCAATTGTTATGAAGGATAGATCTTCATCACTATTAGTCTTATTAATCCTACTGTTTTCACTGTGTATTAAATTCTCATCCAGCTGGGGTTGTAAATCCACAACTGGAGTCATGTAGTCAACATCTGTCTTTCTCCTCTTTTTTCTTACAGTAATGTTCTTCAATCCTTCCACATTCAGTTTTGATTTCTTCCTTTTCACCTGCCCCTTACCTCTTTTTTCTACCTTCTCCATTGGAAAGATGATGCCTTTTTCTGTAGACTGTAGGTTTTCTGATAGAAAAATATCATCATTACCTGTAACCCATGTGTTACATAACAAAGCATAATCCTTTTTACCACATATTCTCTTTCCTTTACAGTCATTAATCAATTTATTTTTCTTCCTTGTTATTGTCGTTAACTTCTTCCTTTCTTTCTTTTTTTGTTTCCTTCTAAACAAACTGGATCCTCAGATTGCTGAATACTTGCATCCAGAATTCCAGAGTTGTCAGCGGCATCATCTTGTTTCATAGGGGTTGAATGATCTTTGCAGAAAATAGAAGCATCATTACCTAAATTTCTTCTATTTGTTCTGTGCCTAACATTATTTAGTTCATCAGTCCAGTCATTAATATATGTAACAACAGTTCTCCAAGCCATGCCAATTGCAGAAGTGCAATCATCATTAAGTCTAGATTTACTTCTAACAATGATAAGCAAATCATCCAGCTTTTGACAGGAGGAACACAGATTACCAGTGTTATCAGCTGTTGCCTTTAAATAACCATAGCATTTATTACACTGTACAAGATATTTGTGCATTAGCAAATCGTTAATTGCATACTTATTTAAGGAACCCATATTCAGCTTCAAATTAATACAATATTACAAAAGAAAATATCAAAATTAGTAACCAGAAAATTCAAAGAGAATTTAAATCAACTTCTATGACAAGAAATCACACCAGCAATGTACAACAAAATAAAGTACAGTAAGTTGTTCTGACAATACAAGTTCTACAAGCCAGACAAAAGTTGTAATTCCTTTATGTTGCTCATTATCGCTCGCAGTAGCACTTCTTTTTGACAATAAATATAAATAAATCACAAACCAAGGTGGAATTGTTCAGATATGCTCAGAATTTTCCTTTCTGCAGTATGTGTAAATTTATAGCTGTCTAGGCCCCTTGGGGTGGCTAAAGCTTGCCTGTCTAAAACCTATCCCTTTCTAACAACCAATAGTGAAATTAAAGGTAAAACAACAAAATATGAATCAAAGTAAATCTTGTTAACAAGCAGTCCCTTCCTATCTACAAACAGTGAAAAACAGTGATAACAAATAGAATATAAATTCAAATAAAACTTCTTTACCAATCAACTCCACAGTAAGTCACAAACCGTGAAAGGATTGTTTAGATATGGATAGGGGAGAGCCAGTCACCACCCTTAATAATTCAGTAGAGAAGTACAGCAGAGCTTTCCCACTTCCAGTTTCTACTGATATGTTTGTGATCAGGGACATTTTCAAGGAGAACTGGAAAGTCATCTTGGGAAACGTGGAATTATGCAAGATACGTGGAAGTCCTGCGTTCACTTACAAAAGATGTTGAAATGTGAAATCCTTACTGGAAATTAAGTGTAAGGGACCAACTGACACATACAAGTGCGACAAGTGTAAGCAGTGCCGATTTACATCAAACACTTCAAATGTGCAGATGAGGGCACTGAATCTTCACCTTTGGGCTAGAGCCAGGTACAGTTGTAATTCACAAGGGGTGGTTTACCGGTTCCACTTCATATAATTGAAAGCTCATAACATCTAAACTCAAAACATCAAGACCAAAACATCTAAGCCTCATAACATCTAAAACTCATAACATCGAATCTCAAAACATTGAAAACTACAAAGCAACTATAAATAACATCCCACACACTGTTTGCTATGTTTATGCAGGGGGGGGAAGCCCCCCTGCACCCCCCCATAAATTAAATATACCAACTTCAAGGTCGCACTACAGTGGGGTTAGGAAAAAAATAGCTTTTTACCCCACTGTAGTGCGATCTTGGAGTTGGTATATTTAATTTACGGGGGGGGTGTAAAAACTCTGTGGGATGTTACTTATAGTTGCTTTGTAGTTATCAATGTTTTGAGATTTGATGTTATGAGTTTTAGATGTTTTGAAATTTAGATGTTATTGTCTTGATGTTTTGAGTTTAGATGTTACGAGCTTTCGATTATATGAAGTGGAACCGGTTTACCTGGCAACCTGTGATTCATGCCCAGGTTTTATGTAGGGAAAACTGTAAGAAAGCTGTCCAGAACAATTTATGAACATTGTTTAGCTATCAAAAAGAAATATATTGCTAATGCCCTAGGCAAGCATTCACTTAAATGTACAAATTTCAGAAAATTCCACTTTTTTGTGCTTGACTCAGTAAGCATGAATGACTTTGTTAGAAACTACAATGGCCACCTGGAATGCCATGAGTCTAGTTGGCAAATAAGGCTTTGTGCTGACAAACCATGTAGTCTCAACAAATCCATAAACAAATGTTTTCTTTTTGGCACAAAGGCTGTGAGATGACATTAATGCTACTATAGGAGTACTAATGTATTTCATATTTGAAGTTTTTCACGTCTATTTGAAGTGGAAGATAACATAAATTAAATCATCAGATTACATTTTGTATTTTAAATACACATTGTGTCTTTTCAATGATTGCACACTATCTCTTTAAGAAAACTAGCAAGATCCTGAGTTAGTATCATTGGTTGGATTGAATCATGTGGTTACATGACACTGTTTTTAAACTCCAGTTTGTACATGGTTTTTAACTCTGATGAAGTTCTAGTTAAAAAAACAACAAAAGCACTCAGTTGGTAAAAACCTGTGTTGGAGACTGTTTACTTACTGGCTATTATGGAATTATTTTAGCAATTTCTTGTCGGTATAGATTTAGTTCCTTAGTACAGATTTTGAAGAGCCACTGGTTTTGTGTAGAAATAAGAGACCATATAGAATTGTGCGTTCCATGGCTCAAAAAAACAAAACAAAGATCACCTTAGTGCACTCAGCAGTCTACTGAGTATAAGTAGAATTGTGATAACCTGTTTGGATAGTTGAAGTATTTAAGGCCTTTAATTTTCTTGGTTAACACTTGTTGGGACGTATCTAGTTGACTGATATACTTGGATTTGTACATGGGGGCATTGTATTCGAAGATGAGTCTTATAAGTAAGAGTACAGTGGTAAACTGACCTCTTTGAATCTTGAAGATATTCCCTTGGAAATTAAGTGGACCAGTTAAGATTTCCTGTCTATGGTGGAGACATGATGATCAAATGAGAGAGACAGTTGTCCACATAAGTGACCAGGACTCCAGGCATCTTATGACTGTGTCTGTCTGAAGAGTATCAGCTTTAGCATATGACTTTGCTGCACATTTCTGTTTTTAGTTTGTGGCTGTTTTCAGTACATCGGGTGTCTACAGATTCTAACTCCTGTCAGAGCTGTTTAGTATTAGTGAATGAGTAGAAAATGGTACCCATCTTTCTGCCTTCAATAAACTTGGCCATCCACACTGCTAGGATATTGGCTAGGATATCTGCAAAATAAATGCCAAACAGGAGGTACCCACTAGTTGCAATTTTACCTTCAGTGAGGATACTGGCAACTTTCATAACTTGAGATCTGTTGGATAGCCAATTTTCAATCAAGTGGACAGTGTAGGGGTTTATATTAAGTTTGTTTAACATTTTCAATAATGCAAGCATCAGGGTTAATCATAAACAGTGGCCAAGTCAAGATAAAAAGTATGAATAAATTAACCATTGTCTACAACCTGTATTACCTTTTCAAAGAAGTTTATTAGGTTTATGAGACCTGACATGCTCTTCTCAAACCAAACTGAGTGGATCTAGATTGGTTACGTTCCTATGTCTGCAAAAATTAGTCCTACTATAACACAGTCATTGCCTTGCAAATAAGAATGGTGAACTTGATGGGCCTATAATTACCTGGGTCTGTAGACAGGCTTTTCTCTAGGCATCAAGCACAAACACTGTGAATAGGCTGAGGATGCCCACTGTAAACAGAGACTCAGATGGAGCATACTTATCACTGTCAGAATCCATCTATCCATCATTCCTTTTCCTATTCTCCATACAAGGTTGGGGTATCATCTAGAGCCAATATTCACACCGCTGGGTAGTTAACTGTGCCATGGTTCTTCTCCTATACTCCTCACATGCATGCACACTCACACCTATGGCCAATTTAAAGTGTCCAATCCACCTAATACATGTCTTTGGAGAGTGGGAAAAAACTGTCCCACCCACAGAAAATCCATATGAACACAGGAAGGGCATACAGACTCCACATAGAAGGTGCCCCAGCCAAGAATCTAATCAGAGAAACTCTTGATGTTAGGCAATAACACTACATGCTGTGCCACTTTGCAACTCCTGGCAAGCACAGTGGTAGAGAAGGCTGTTAGGCCAACAGAGACTGGACTGAAGACCTGGAAGATGACTAAGCATGAGAATTCAAGGAAATACTCAGGGGCTATAGTACCTCAGGAAGAGGAGGAAATAGGTGGAGTCAGAAATACAGAAAGATAAATGAGACAGCCATCGGACACTTTTCATAAGGGAGGCCAACAGCTTGCTCACCTTTCCACAGAATATTAAAGGCAGATGGAAGGAGTACTTCAGCAGCTTCTGAATGAAAAACACCCACCAGAACCTATACTGCACTGGATACAGCCTACAATGAAAGAGAAAGAAGAGTCCACCCTAGAAGACATAAGAATAGCACTAAGGGAAAGCAGTAGTCTCAAATGTGGTCACTGCAGATATGATTATGATGCTGGGTGAGTTAGTGAAGAAATGGATCCACAGGGTACTTATATTAGTAGTATGAAGAGAAAGGTGTATCCCAGATGACTGGAGAATAAGGATTCTAATCCTGGTGTAAACGAGCAAGGGGGCATTCATAACTGTGGTCAATATAGCATTATGACTTTAGAAGGTGATTAATAAATAAATAGGCAGAATAGTATAAATATAAATAGTATAAATATAAATAAATAGGCAGAATAGTAAAAAATAAGATGAGCAGTTTGGATGCAGATTAGGATGCAGTACAACCAACTAGATGTTTGCAGTGAAGCGATAGTTGAGAAGAGGCTTGGCATGAGGAGGAAGGCCAACTGCTCATTCCTTGACTTGGAGACAACAAATGACAAAGTACCACGATATCTAGTGTGGGCAATCCTGCAGTTATTTGAAAGCGCAAAAATATTGGTAGAATCAGTGAAGGCTATGTACGAAGACCCAATGATGCCAGTACAAACAGTGTTCAGATTCACTGAGGGGGTTCCCAGTAGGAGTAGGTGTGCATCAGGATACAGCTCCATGCCCACTGATGTTCAAGCTGGTGATGTACTACAAGTGAAAACAGGTCGGAGGGGACAGATCCCCAAAGCTGCTGTATGCACATAATGTGAAATTACAGGTAAACTCAAAACAAGTACTTCAGTAAATGATAGGGGAATGGAATGCAAAACTGATGGCACATGGGATGAAACTGAATACAGATAAGGCAGTTAAAATGACAGCAAATGAGGGGAATTAGGAGAAGGTGAACACTGAAATAGAAGGAAAAATGGTGCAACAGGTTAACAGCTTTAAGTATCTGGGAGGGATGGTTGAAGAGACTGGAAATCTGAAAGAGCTGGTCAAAGCTAGAATCAGAGAGGCAGCAGCCAAATGACACAGAGTATCAAGATTAATGTGTAAAAGAAGAATGCCAAAGAAGCTGAAAAGTAAGATGTATCAAATAGTGGTGCGACCAGTACTACTATATGGTTCAGAAACCTAGGCAGTGAAGGCAGAGTAGATGAGGAAGTTAGAGGTAATGGAGATGATGGCTGAGACAGGTGGTAGGATGCACACTGTAGGACAAATGAGGAAATGAGGACTTCAAAGCAGAATCCAAAATAGCTCCAATTGCAGTGAAAATTAAAGAGGTTAGAGTATGCTGGTTCAGTCACATCTGCAGGAAAGCAGAAGATGATTTTGTGAAGAAGATTTGGAAAAGACAGGAAGAAGACAAGCGGAAATGAGTAGACCAAGCAAACAGATAGTATAATTATTTTCTTGTAAGAAATATTACAGAATATCTTTGATAGGATTAATTTTTATGTGACCTTTCTCAAGATTGTTTATTTCTTGCTGAGCTGATTTCCAAGATGGCTGCACACTGATCATTAGCTTAACTTCAGCTCTCCCCGTGTGAAAACAAAAACTGAGAAACAACAGTCAGTGATATTGTCAGCTTGAGTAAAAATTCAGTTACTGGCTAATAAGTACACTATCTGGATGTCTGCAAAGAAAATAAGAGAGCCTGAAAGAAAATCAAATAAAAAAGGTGAACAGAAAACATTGACTGGGAAGAATCCTGTAGCTGTGCAGCAAAAAGCAGTTCAAGTTCCAGCTTTGGTGAAGGCATGGCTTCCAGTAGTCTAGAGGAAAAATAAGTCAAATGTGCTCTGAGCTGGTTAAAATAAATGAAACACTGAAGGAGTATATCAACTCAAACAACAAAAGCCTGGAATAATGAAGAAGCTTTAAACAGCTATTCAGACAAACTGATAAAACTGGAAAAATCAAAGGTCAAAATGAAGAAAAGGGTGGCTGAGAATGAGACTGCTCAAGCAAAGATGTTTCAAGAAATGGTAGAATTAGAGGACAGAGAATATAGGGAAAATTTGAGATTGTCTGTTGTACCAGAGAAACCAGAAGGAACAGACTGTATTAATTTTATGAAGGCAAAATAAGCAACTGGACTGGTATTCCACAGCAGGAACTGTTAATAGAAAGAAAACACTGTGTGTGTTCTCCAAATGTGGCTATGAGAAAGCAGCCAAGACCTTTATTAGTAAAGATGCAGACCAACCAGAAGAAAGTGTTGATTCTGACAAAACTGGGGCAGAAAGATGAAGTATTAAAAGTTGGCAATAGTAAAGTGATTGTAGACAATTATTATTCACTGTACACCAGGCAGGAAAGAAATAGATGTATTCAAATAATCAGGTAATGTTGACAGGCAGGTGTGAGATTCAAGTTGCTGTATCCAGTGGATTTCAGAATATTTTTTCCTGGAGAATCAAAATTATTTTTGATGGTGACCAGGCTAAGGATGAAATGCAGAAATTTGTCCAAAAATGAGCCATTAAGCAGAAGGGGACTTTCCTTCTCATTCTTCTGATAATAAAGCACAAAGACAGACTTTGCCAATGAAACCTTTTATAGTGTTTCAGAGGAAAATGGTTGAGAGGCAGAGAAAAGCACAGGAGATGACCAGAAGAAATGGGAGGACCATAAAAATGAACTGGAATCTGGAGTTGGGAGATGGAGATGAACAGGAGGAAGACTGGCAACATGGAAATTAATGAATAAATGTGACACTACAAAGCATCAATCACATTTGTGAGATATGGCTGCATAAGAATAAGTGGAAACAGTAGACTGTTGTTGACATTTGTTGACTTCGTTAAATTTGTGAAGAAGTAAAAAACATTTGCCTCACTTCATGTCATTAATGTTTGGAAGGACTTTGAGGGGTGGAGAAGAGGAAGGAAAAAGGTAATTGCAAGTAAAACAATTTTTTTTTTTATTTTCACAGTTTAACTTGGATAAGTTAATTTTCATTGTTGAATGTGATAAAGTTATTAAAATAAACAGATGTCTTTTTGCATTGTAATGTCTACTTCTCAATACTAAAAAGAAGAAAAAAGAGAAGAAAAGCTAAGTTAATAGGCTATAATCTTGGATTGTTGTGGAGGGGGTGGGGTGTAAAAGCACACTAATCATACTATATGTAGAGATGACACATTTTCTCTTGTTTTGCATACGTGAATGTCTGGAGTTAGATCCTTGGCTTAATCTAATAAATATTAAGTGGAAACAAGTAAATATAACTACACCAAATGTAATGAAAAGTTTTCCTTTAGCGTTTCAGCTTATCTTTCAGGCTGCAACACAGGAATACATTTTTCTTTTTTTTTTCTCTTACTTTTCTATGGAGGCAAGATGATAATAGGGCAGTAGAAGACAGAACATTGTTTTCTTCGAGGCTAAAATGTAATGAATTCTGAAACTTTGCAAATAGTTTTCACATGGGGTATAAAGATAAAAAAAAGAACAGACACCAGTTAGTGTAAGTAGAAGAACAGACAATAACATGAATCTTAGCATGGATAAACTCAATTTCAGATTAATTGGGGCCTGCTTTAGTAGCTGTCTTCGTCTTCTTCTTTCGGCTTTCCCTGGTTAGGGGTTGCCACAGCAGATCATCTGTCCGCTCATGATTGGCAGTGGAGTTTTACGCTGTCGAGTTCCCAACCTTCCACAGAAGGCATATTTGGCACAAATGTTCCTATTAGGGGAGTTAGATTTCATTATTTAAAGATGTACATATTTATGTATGTTTGTATTACGTTAACAGGTTATGTGGGTATTCTGGGGTGTGTGGGTTTTTTTTGAGAGTTTTTATTAAAATAAAAAGTCTTGTAAAATGTTACACAGATTCTAATGTTGATGATAAGAAAAAAAATGTATAAAGAATTAACCTGCCAAACATTAACAGGTGCATGTATCACAAAAGCTGGAAATAGAGCTTTAAAAAAGCTACCATATATAATAGGTTGGAATAATAACTTCTTATTATAATGGTGACTCTTTCCATATTGTCTTGGAATGTATTTGAATGGTCTCACAAGCACAGACAAAAAGGAAAGAATACTTAATTTATTAAGAAATGCAGAGTGCAAATGTGTATGAGAATTTGATAAAGAAAGGATTTAAGGTTGGATATTCTGCAGAATATCAGGAACAAAGGATAAGAGGAGTACTGATATTAATTGCTAGAGGAACTCCAGTAGTGATAGAAAATAAAATAAAAGATAATACTGGTAGATTTGTAGTAGTAAGGGGTTACTGGCAAGGGGTGAGGATTACACTGGCATGTATTTATATTCCGCCTAAAACTGCTATTTTGGAGCTTAAAAAATGAGAGAAATAATCAACTTTCAGTAGGGAATATTACTTATAGGTGTGACTGGAATTTGATTTGCAATGCCGAGGATGTATCTGGGTGTCCTAGAAGGGAAATATAACAAAAGAGGGTAGATTCATGAAGAAATGTATGAAATATTTGGTATGAGTGACGAATTCAGTAGTAGAAACTCATAGAGAATTTACACATTGTTCCCTAAGATACAGTAACTAAGGTAGACTTGACAGAAATTATATTTCACAGGATCATGAAGAGAGATTAGCTATGCAATTCACAAAGAAACACTGGGATTGCATATGTATGGCTCCCAAATATGCAACAAAATCTAGAAGATTTAGGATTTTTGCCTGGAAGTACCTGCATAGATACTTTTTTACCCCAAGCAGACTTCAAATAATTTTTCCTCAGGTAGATGACAAATGTTGGCGGTGTGATGGAGAAGAAAGAGGTAAATGGGAACATGCATTTTGGGAGTGTAATGAGTTGTCAGACTTTAAAATTTAAAAAATTCCCTTCAGATACTCTGTCAGGGATACTGGGAAGCAAATTTGTGTAACTAGGGAAAGGATTTTTTTAAGCTGGGATATGGGATCTGAATTGCCTGCAGTAAGGCTTTGTTAAGTTTAATTCTGGTGGCTGCCAAAAAAGCAATTATGAGAAAATCTAAATTTAAACTAACTATAGTTGAAGTAGCGAATATTGTAACAGAGCTAAAAGAACAGGAAAGGGAATCTTTAGAAAAGGGTAGGAGTACGTTGCATACAAAAAATGGAAATTGTTGGAACAATACATGCAGAAAAATATTTTGGAGGCGGCAGGAGGTTTAAGAGAAGGCATGAATTTAATAATTTATGTAAAGTTGCTTACTGAGATATATATATATATATATATATATATATATATATATATATATATATATATATGGATTCCATACATTTGGTCGAATTACACTTAGTCGAAAATGATGCCAGGCATTTCACTTGACTGAAAGCTCACTTGGTCAAAGTTCATTTGGTCGAAAATGGAATATAGCCCCTGCCCGACTGCAGTGCAACCCTGGAGTGAGAATATTAAAGAAGGAGGGTGGGGTGGGGGTGTAGCCCCCCACATTATGCCAATAGTTTTTAGTAAAGATATATATATATATATATATATATATATATATATATATATATATATACACATACACATACAGAGAGAGCAATAGAGCAATATATGTGATGTATAATGTTTGCAAATGTGAACTTATTTATATGGTTTGATTACTTGCATAGAAATATGAGTTTGCCTATATCACAAGTGATAATTCAATAAAGTTATTTAAAAAAGGTTTATTTCTATATAGCAGATTTTCACCATCTGAAAATCACCTGTGTATATCATACTGGCATACTGGGATTGTAGCAGATAAGTAACATGATATTTCAAGCAATGAAACATGAGGCTTTAACAATATCCTACACAAGAGTTAATCTTGGTTGGTACTGATTTGATACAGACAGAATTCACCAGCTAGGTCCCATGCCATCTTTTACAAGATGTCCTACCTCAGATGGTACACCTTGGTGGCTTTCAGGCACACTGTCCACCAAGTATGGGCTGTCCATAAGAGTGGAACCTTCATGGAGATAAGCCTTCTGATCTTTTTCTCTGACCAGCTTGATAGTAGCAGCTGACTATCCCAGTAGCAAACCCACTAACACCATTTCATCCACCTCCTTTCCTTTCCTTCCAATCTTGTCTGTCCATCTGGCATGACTACAAAATATAATCTTTCTACACCCCCGAACTTGCTGTTGAGTACAATAAATTTATAAATCCTTGTGGAAAAACAGGGAAAAGATTTGTGATGCCTTGTGTGATCACCCTTCTAGTTCAATATGTTCTTCTTCCTCCATCTCCTCTAGCTGTGATCCTTGCTTTTGTGACTGCTCCTGTTAAACCCTTTCAGAAACAGCCAGAGAATGCCTCCTATTTCTGTCTATCTTCATCCTTCTTACATTTGGAAAATACTTGAAAAACTCATGTATAACTAAATGTACACTTACATCCAGCAGTACCATCTCCTCACTTTTAAACAGCCAGTATTCTGGGCTGACTGGAGCACAATGTCAGCATTATGGTTACTTACTGATGAAATCTTTCTAGAGCATTCTTCAGTGACTTTCTCAATGGTTTTAATCTCACTGAGCATCACCTGCTCCTTCACTCCCCTCAAGAAATTAAAATTAGCTTCAACACTGTCACCTGGTTCCAAGATTTCTTAATAAATAGGTATTTCTTTTTTTAATAACACCTTTATTGAATTATCACTCTAGACATAGGCAACATATACTAATACAAAATAAAACAAACCATATCAACATGTTCCCCTGTTATAAACATTATACATCACGTGTTCTTTTGCATAACTATCATCAATCCAACATTACATAAATTGCTCAATTTCTGCCTTACTTTAAACCTCATTCCTCCTCCTCCAAGACACTATTCAGCGTGTATTGTTCCCACAATTTCCATTTTTTTCTATGTAACTTCTACCTACCCTTTTCTAATGATCCCACTTCCTGTTATTTTATCTTTGTTACAATATTCACTACTTCAAGTATGGTTGGTTTAGACTTTGATTTCTATTTTCCTGTAACTGCATTTTTGGCAGCCACCAGAATTATACTCAGTAAGACCTTTTTATGTCTAGGCAATTCTGATTCTGTGTTCCAGCTCAGAGGTATAATTTCCTTAGTTGCACATATTTGCTCACCCAACATTTCTGAGAGACTATTCTGTAGGAAATTTGAAAAGTTCTGTCAACTAATTACACTCCCAAAACATATGTTCCCAGTTATCTCTTTCTTTCCCATCACACTTCCAACATTTGCCATCTATCTGAGGAAGAATTCTTTGGAGTCTGCATGGGGTATAAAAATACCCATGCAAACATTTCCAAGCAAAAATCCTAAATCTTCTAGACTTTGTTGCATATTTGGGAGCCAAAGATATGTCCTCTCATTGTTTTCACATGGATTTTTTATCCAATTTCTGCAGCAACTCAAACCCAGCTTTAATCTAAACTCAGAGTTCCTTTAATTATTGGCTAAACATCCATAAGCAACTTCTAAACCCATCCAAAACAAAAAGGATGATATTTGGAACCTCACAAAAGCTGAAAAAACTCCTAAAAATCTTAACATTGCATATCTCAATGGTATCCCAGTAGACACAACCACATCCTTTAAATACCTAGATTCATGTCTGGACCAGTCACTTAACTTTCCTAACAACACTGAAAACACAAAGAAAAAGACAATCACTTTTTTATTCTGGTCCTGGAAAATATCTCCCTGTCTTTCTAATAAGCAAGAGCTGCAATATGCAAATTAGTACTTTTAGCTCAAATCAAATACATACTCCCGATCATAGCCACAGTCTCTGTAAAAACTCATCCAATGCACAGACCATTGACAAGAAATGCTGAAGATACAACCCCCCCCCCCCCCAGCCATGGAATACCACTGCACTATCTTCTCCAAAGCTGAATGGCACAGAGTGGAGCCAATGGTCTCTTCTTTTCAAACTGCTTCAGTCAGGTACCTTATTGCCCCTTGCTGCTAGAGACCATAATAAAGCCATCCCCTTCAACCTCTGCAATGTCTCCTAATTAACCTCATCACTCCAGACAGCCCAAACCAAACTGTACAGTACCGACCATTCCATCTCCATTCTTGCACTCAAATTTTGGCAGTCATTCCCCATTTACTGAACATAAATCTCAACTTTCCCAATTTTCAATGCACAGCTCAAAATACACCTCCATCAAAAATTTGACTATAAGTGATTTTTCAGTGAACGCATCATCTAATTCCTCCCTTGCCTACATCACTTTTACTTCCACACTCTGTTCTTACCTGCTGTTTACTTCCCATCTTTACTACTTAATTTTTTTTCTCCATTGTCAATATCTGTTCAACGTTTCAGTTTTTCTGCTAGACTTTGTACATTATGTGATTATTGTGTTTGTGAATCAGTCCTGTTTTTTTTTTTTTTTTTTTTTTTTGTGAATTTCTTGACCTGGGCTGTGCCTGCAGATAGTCTGTTGTGATCACTGCACTACCCCAGAAAAGAAAGTTAAATAAATTAATAAATGAAAGGACTGAGCCAACAGTGTAAAACTACCTCAGAACTAAAAACAAATCATCAGTGTGATCTTGTTTTTCTTCAAGCCTTTCTCTTTCCCATAATCAAATTCAAGTCTGCTTTGTATGAGTCCTGCTAAACATAAGGAAGTAGTGGTGTATTCTCATGGCATTGGCATATAATGGGATTGATGTCAGTCACTATCATTTTATATACCTTCTGTAACAGGACCGTTGCTTTTCTTGAAAGGTCCTCCTTTGTGTGCATTACAGGGCTTGTTTTACAGTGTACTAAGGATTTATACAGCTGCAACCAAAAAGTAGCTAGATTGCAGACCTTTGTTCAAAGTAACTTTTTGTAGTCTAAGATGTCCTTTCCCCAACAGTTCAATAAATAAATGTGTTGCTGCTTTAGAAGGATTACAAGAAAAAAGTATTTCCTGACTTTTCTGTAAATGTCATAGACATCTTTGATACTACATTTAAGTCATCTTAAAATGTAACGTAGTATGAACAACAAACATTTAAAGTTTAAAACAGCATTTCAATACTGTGATGCTGTTTATATAAATTTGTTAAAAAAGTTGAAAACTGCCTTTGAACCATTGATTGATCTAATTGCACTGTTTTGCTGTGAAAGGCATGACAACATTGAAAGCAATTGTGTATCAGTGTAAGTTCTCTTCTTCTCTACAATAAAGACAATGGGAAACAGTTTCACACCACTCTGCCTTTTTTAAAGCAGCTCCTGTGCTCCTGAAATCAGCAGGACTGATTACCTGTATAAGAGTGTCAGCAGCACCTGACTACAGATTTCTCTGTGTCTGTGGTATGTCATTTAGGCAAAGACAAATTCCTCGGCAAATTATGTGAGAAGTTAAGCTTAAAAAACTGGGTGGTCTTTCCCTTCCTTTAATTCCAAGGCAAGGAAATGAAAGTTTTATAAAGCACAAGCCGTTTTCTGGTACCAGTACAATACTGGAACCATATTGTAGGAAGAAAAGCAATCTAAGAGTTGAGTTAAACTGTAGGAGAAATTGGAGTTTTCCTATATTGAAATACTGCACTGTTTTGAGTTGCTTTCATGGTGTATTGGGATAAAACCTTGATTGTGATCCAGATGACCACAGATTTAGTAGTAACCTGAGTGATAGGGTAGGCTGGTATACGGATTTACAGTGAGCAGCAAGTGTCAGTTCAACCACTATGGGGGAGTAAAGGAGCTAATCCACTCCACTGCAGTGCCTACACCTGCTAGGTAATGGGTGTATAACATGCAGCATATAGCAAGAGATCTGCACCTGGCTCTGCTATGCTACATGTACACGTTAAACTACAAGGTGGTGAGTGTGCAGGAGTGCACCTCCATATAAAGCAGAAGGTCCATGCAGAAGCAGGTATGGATGCCGGTTACTTGGAATTTAGGCTATAAGAAGAAAATGCTTCATGGCAGTGTGTAAGACAGGCCTGTAGTTGGTAGCCTTATCCACAACAGATGTGCTGAAGAAACAAAGAATATTAAAAAATTGGCCCTTGCTTCCTTCTCAGATGACCTTTTATGATCTTCTACCAGCTATTCACCCTTTTCTCACATCAAATTATCCCTAAGCTCCATCTAGTTTGGTGTTTCCTAACTTCCAGCCCTGCCTACCTTCTACAATTTAATTTCCCACGCTCTCTTGCCCAGTACTCCCAAGTCAGGCTACAACTGAACAATGAGCACAGGCTTCCATTCCATCTTTTTTTGTTTTCCAAGGTGATCTGTAACCTTCCCTACCACTTTAAATAAGTGTCATCCACAATTCTACCATTTAAATAAGCGCCATCCACAATTCTCACCAAAAATTAGCACCGCCATGCATTTATTGTCAGATTAGATCAGATTAACTGAGTGACCAACTTTATTATTCATTTATCAGCCATGTGAATACTACTGATATGTGCAAGGAGCAGGCTAGGACAGTACTGATTTGATGTCAGACAGAACTCAACAGCTGGACTCCTTGTCATCTTTTACATGATACATTTCCTGATAAGGCACGCAGGGGATGGCATTAAGGTGAGCTGTCACCAGCTCTAGGCTAGAGTGGAACACTCAGGGAATAAAGCCTGTTAGCCCTTTCTTTGACCATTGTGAGAGTAGCAACTGGCTGTCCACGTCATAAACCAGCTACCTCCATGTAACCCTGTCCCTTCATTCCAGGCCTGTCCTTCCATCACTGTTTGGTGACTACTCATGCAATCCTCCAGGCACATCATTCTGGGCTGTTTCTGCTTACAATTTTTATCAAGCCTTCCCTTACCTTTCCTTTTATAAATACATCCAAACCTTCTTTGTTCAGTACAGAAAATGAAATGGCATCTGTTTTCACAAAGGTTTGGGGCAAGTAGTGTCTAGGGATAATCCATATGTACTGCATTTATAGTGTGTGGTGATCGTTTGGTGAGGAAATGATAGCACTACTTTGCTGTTGCTGTAATTGAAAGAAGAAATTTCAGAAATTATGAGTGACAGTGGCTAGATGTCCAGGAGTGAGGAATGTGTGTCAAAGTCTATTCCAAGACTGAAATGGTATGGAGCAAGGAATTGTATCACTCAGCCTTCTCAGATTTTACAGGTGGGTGCCAAGTAACCTTGCCACCAAGATTTAGAATTTCTCCTTTTATTGAAACCATTCAAAAGCTATTGTATCTCCTGCTGATGTTAAATTGAATTAAATTTTAATCATTTTAAAGGAAAATTCCATCTTTACCTGTAGTTTAATTCAACCCTGATGTTTTTTTCTCCCTAAAGTATGGTTCCAGTTTACTTTTGTTAGCAGAAACCAGACTGTTCTTATAAGACTTCAGACTCCTTGCATTGGAATCAAAGTAGAGAAAGCAAGCGTACCTTTTTTAAGCTTTAGTACAGATTTTTGTTTCCACCTGCACAGCATACTACAGACACAGAGACACCTGTAGCATTTTTGTTAGATACTGTCCGCTATTGAGCCAGTCTTCAGTCTTGCTATTGTCAGCAGCTGTACTGTAAAAAAAGCACAGAGGTATAACTTTTTGTCCCTGCCTTAAATGCAGAGGAGAAGAAGAAGAAAAACAGCACTGGCACCCATAGGTTCATAGGTTCATACTAGGCTATCTGCCCAAGGGCATTTATAAGCCTAGCCCATAGTTATGTGGCTTTCGCCACCCCTTTAGTTTGAATAAAACTATGCCTATTATTTTGCTGTGCCTCTGTCAAGCAGTGATACTGAAGTAATCCCTGGGGTATATCTGCGATCTCCCATCCATTGGTCAAGATTCCTCTTGAACAAGGCCAGCGAGGTGCTCTGCCTCACATGTACCGGGATTTTGTTCCACAGCATAGGGAGTCTCTGGGTGATGAATTTGTCCCTCCAGCACATTCTATTAATAACCGTGTCAAGGTTTAAGTCTCCCGCCCTTATGGTTCTGAGGGATCTAGATTTTTTGAGGTGAAGCATATTCATCAAATCTGGGTTTGACATGGCCTTATATGTCAGGCACAGGTCACCTCTGAGCAAGCGGTATGAGACTGAATAGAGCTGGAGTTCTTTCAGTCGGGCAGCATAAGACATATTTTTGAGACCTTTTATCCTTTTGGTGAGGAACTTTTGGGGCCTTTCCAGCTGCTGCAGGTGTCGGGTCAGATACATTCCGAATGGGGCATTGTACTCAATCATAGGTCTAATGAGTGATGAGTACAGGGGGACGATGACCTCCCTTGATCTAGATGTGAATCCCTTCATGATCAGGTGGGCAATGTAGAAGGTTTTCCTAACTACTTTAGCAACATGAGTGTCAAACGAAAGGCTACTGTCAACCTGGGTCCCCAGATCCCTGATGAATTCTTCTGTGCTCAGTGGATTGCCACCTATATGGTAGCTAGGGGTAACCTTGTTTTTCCCGAAGGGTATGACTATGCATTTCTTGGCGTTTAACTTTAGGCCATGGCTCTGGCACCAGTTATCCGTTTCTGTTGTCATAGTTGGCCAACTTTTTGCACAGTGCATACCAAAGAGAACAACTACTAATTTGTCATGGCCAATGACTGTAGTGTTGATAAAGGTGTTAATATGCTACAGTGTAACAAATCTAGAGAACTGAAATATAACTACAGAACTGGAAAATCTGTAATGCTAAAATAAATGTGTGTTTCACAAAAAAAATCTATAAAAGTGAAAGAACAGAAAGAAGGTGGCATCTATTTTAAAGCATCATAGTGCTGCATTGCAAGGATAGAGATAACGTGATAGAAGTTATGCAAGTTAAACACTTTTTCAAACATTCAGGATGAAAACACAACCATCTTCCCACTGCAGACCCTGGGGAATTGCAGTAGTAGTTCGCATGTCACTTACAAGTTCTTTGAAGCAATAGTTGTCCATTGCATATCCTAGTTTACAGTGATGGCATTGATACCTAAGAATGAGGACATCTGATTGAAACCTAAGAAAAACCTGCAGTTCATATAATTTATTTTTTTTTCAGGATTTACAAGTACTGTAAAGAGATAGAGCAGCTCTGAGAACAATGTCAATCAGGGTAGTTCAGATAAAAAGTTAAAAAAGTACTCAAGTTTCAGAAGGTGTGTGAGATGTCTGTGACTCAAACTACTGCCATTCTTTTCACATGGGAATTCAAAAAAAATCTCATTTCCTTACATCTAGCACGACTCATATAAAGAAATGGATTTTAGGAACCAGAAGAGAAAGTATGTAAGCATTATCATATTAGTATGGCAGGCCCCATAATAGCTATTTGTGGTGAACCATATCAAACTATAAGAAGAAGCACTTAGAGTGATTTTGATGCATTAAAATGAATTTGAATACAAAGATAAAGTAAAACAATTGTGTTCAGACACGGAACTCCTTTTCATTATTCCTAGGCAGGTGAGAGCAGTTTAACCAATTCATTCTTGCCCAGAAATCTTCCATAAGTTCATATGACTTATGCTCTGCTCCCGTGGTGGCTCTTCCAAGCAGTAGTATAGCTGTCTTCTGAGTGGAAGCATGCCTTTGCAGTAGATTCCTCTCATCTCACAGTCTGATTGCACATGGCACTGCAAATTTGATAGACTCAAGATCCATGAGGTAGATACCTAGTGCTTCCACTAGGTGCCATTCATGTGGCGGGCTAGAGCTACCTCCCTCCAGCCCACTCACTCCATCCTCCTCTGCCATCTCTTACAGGTGCCCAAGCTGCTAGTCAAACTTGGGTTGCCTGCAACATAGTCCAGGCTGCTTCTCTTGATATCCCGTTCTTGTTTATGGAATACAGAAGCCAGTTGTTGACCGACTTCTTAAGCAGTAACTGGTACACTGAGAATATACATAACTGGAAGGCAAAAATTGTTGCTATTATAATGGCGCTAGCAAAGCCAAATGTTTTAAGTTTTGAACCCCAAAAAGGAGGCCAACCTCTCTGCTACTGCCATACATTCTTATATTGACTAGGTGAAGTTTTCCACAAAGCCAAGCAATCGTATTTGGCATACATCTACTAGGGCAGCACTTGGCTGAAATTTTAGTTAAATAGCATCTGTTAGCCTTTCTGCTTTCACTAACTGTCTGCCCTGATCACCAACACCCAAACTTTTTTTAAAACTTGGACCTGGTGTTGCTGATTGTAACTGAAACCATACTTCTAACAGCTCCCAGACCTTAAGACTGCTCTTCCTAAATGTAATAAATTGAACAAGTCAAATTTTATCAACCCATTCTTGACTGACTCGCCAGTTTAATAGCTGCTGACTGAGGAGTCTGAACCACTTAGTGCTTTTTTATGCAATGTTGTCCCTTTTATTACCCTAACAGGTTATGAAATGACAAAGTCCCGGATTTTGAAATGTGGTTTTTGAAGATCATATTTCTGAATCCTGGAACTTTGATAGCCTACACTATCAAGCTTGTACAAGGTACAAGTACATAGTGAAAATGCATTTTACATGTTGATATTTTATGCAGGGAAGAGGCTTTGCCACCTACTGCTGGACACTCATACTTTTTGTCACTCTGAAGTTGGCATGCCTCAGGCAGTGGCAATAACCTACTGGTTTTCATAATCTATGTATTTCACACTTTATGTGACAGTATATAAATTCACAAAATTTGCCTTGAGGAATCATACCATTCCTAAGACCTCTACATTGTTGAAGTAGTCAGGCTTTATGTTCTTAAATGAGTATGACTGCTTGCTTCTCTTTTCACAGGACAGTCCTAATCTGGGCAGTTGTATAAACCATAGAAAATGGCAAATGATATTTTTGAGTAAAAATTATAATTTTGAGGACAAATTAATTTTAATTAGCATATGCTATGCTATGATACTATATGTGAAACAACTAAGTACAATACCAAATGAAACAACTGACGTAGTCTGGTAATAAATTGAGATGAAGTCCTTTATGTTGCATAAAGGAAAGGTTTATCTTGCAAAATCTCAGTTTCAGTAAGGTAGGCCCACTTTGTTTATTGGAAAAGATATACATTTTCCCCCAAAACTCAATGTCGTTCTTGAAAGTAATGTTTCATTCTCTTACTTCTTATAATTGGGGGGGGGGGTTATGATGGTCACCAAAGAGTGAGCAGCTGCTTCTTAATATTAGTGTTTGTTTAAATTCTGTTTCTATTCTAAATAAAAAAAAAAAAAGTAAGAGAGAGAGACTAGAAGAAAGTTCTTACAGCTTGGCAAATCTCCTTAGCTTTGTTAGTATTACTCTGATGTTTTTCAATCTTCCCTGAAAGATTAAACCCATTTTTGCCATTCATGTTCCTATTTTCCCTTTTCACATTATGCAGGTCTGACAGAACAACTCCTATAAACTACGCCTCAGGGATGTGATCATTGCTTTGAGTGGGTAGAGTCCTGGGTTCATATCTTGGACTTTATAAAATTTTTTTTCTCAGCAGTTTGTGTTTTTCATTGAACTTCTATCAGTTTACAGCAGATTTGGTCTTTGGCTCTAATTTGTTCATATCTTGGACTAGCCCAGAGTTTTTTCTTTTGGAGATTGGGGGGGGGGGCATAATGGTTAAGGCCTTAACCTCACAGATCTAAGATATAGGGTTTGATTCTGACCTCTAGTTATTGATTAGGCTTGTAATAGTCTACAGACCGATAGCCTAGTATTTACCTATAAATCCATGAACCTGAACTGTTTACTATCACCTCATTTTTATTTATTTATTTATTTTACATTTGTTTACCAGGAAAGTCTGACTGGATAAACTATCCTTTTTCAGTGGAGACCCAGGGAGAAAAACTTCACAAAAACATGACAGAAATTTATACAAAGATGGTACCAAGGTTTGTTATACAAAAGGTCTAGTGGTTGAATTAGATATAGAGGTAAAAATCGCATATAAGATTTTGTATAATTTCAGTATCATGTTTTTGTAACAACAATCATAACGATGAGTATTTAGAATAGATATAGAAGTAGAAATCACATATAACATTTTTTTATTAGAGTAACATGCTTTCTGTAATAACAGTCTGAGTCACTAAAGATATAGTGTAAAATGTAACAGCAAACTTATACCCTATTTTGAAGGAACACATTTGAGGTATGAATTTAGTGGAAGTAGGTGTTTTGTAGTAATCTTTACCAAATCAAGACTGATTAGCTGAAAGGTTGTGTGTTCTTAGCCTGGGTTGCAACAAGAGTATAACCAAGTTTCGGATAAATGCGCTTTAAGCTGTCTTATAAATTTGTTATTACAGAGTTAGTTTTTATGTTTATCAGGAGAGAATTCCATTCTTTAGCTATGTAGTGAGAGTAAAGAACTTCTCCAGCAGTGTTATTAGCTTTAGTAGTGTCTCTAATAGTGATTTTTTGTTAGAACGAAGGACTCGGTTGGCAGAGTATGGTTGCAGGATGTTAAGGAGGGCAGGAATTTTGTCTGGTTGGTAGATTAATTGGTGAGTTATGGTCAGTTGATTGTATACCAGGAGGTTGGACGATTACAGCCAACTGAGTTTTTTTTAGTGTTAGGCAGTGATGAGATGTGTAAGTAGATTCCGTAGCAAACCTTGCAATTTTATTGTAGCAAGTTTCGAGTTTACTTAGATCTGATTTCTTGATGTTGGTGAGTATTGATGAGGCATATAGAAGTGTGGAGACTAGGTGAGTTCTAGCGATGGTTGCTTTTGTGTTATTTGTGAGGTATTATTTGTGTCTATATAGTGATCCTAGTTTTTTATGAACTTTTTTATTGAGTGAGCCATGTGTATGTCAAATTTCATGTTACTATCTATGACAACTCCATTTTATTGTAGCAAGTTTCGAGTTTACTTAGATTGATTTCTTGATGTTGGTGAGTATTGATGAGGCATATAGAAGTGTGGAGACTAGGTGAGTTCTAGCGATGGTTGCTTTTGTGTTATTTGTGAGGTATTATTTGTGTCTATATAGTGATCCTAGTTTTTTATGAACTTTTTTATTGAGTGAGCCATGTGTATGTCAAATTTCATGTTACTATCTATGACAACTCCAAGAAGCTTGGTATGGGTAACGGGAGAAATGATTGTGTTTGTTGATGATATATTAAAGGATGAGAGAGGCATTGGTTTTAGTGGGTTGAAAAAGCATGAGCTTTGTCTTATTTGGGTTAAGAATGAGTTGAGCAATAGCTAGCCATGATTCTACCTCTGAGAATGATTGTTGGGTTATATGTTGTAGTTGTTGAAGTGTTGAATCATCTGCATACTGGATGAGGGATGCATGTGTAGTAGCAGTATGTTGGTTGTTAGTAAATAGGGTGAAGAGGAGGGGCCCCTGAATGGAACCCTGTGTTTCTCCTTGAGTGACTGGTAGGAGGGGAGAGAGATTTTGCTGCCATTTAACTGCTTGCTGTCATCCGGCTAAGTAATCCTGGAACCATGTTATAGTGGTGTGGCTAAGACTGAAATTTGATAGAACTGAAATGAGTTTGTTATGTGAAACAGTGTCAAAAGGCTTGGATGGATCAAGAAATATACAACGACATACATCTGGAACATTTCTCCCTGGGCCGCTGCTAAAAATTGGCTTCATTCCAAGTCGGACTTTCAAGGTAAACAAATGTTAAATAAATAAATATGGATAAAACTATTTTACCTTCATTTCTATAATGATTTACTTTGTTAGTAAAGGCCATCAAAGCAGTGGTAGTGCTATGATTTGGCTGAAAACCATGCTGAGTATTGGAAGGAAGACTGTTAGTCAGGAGATAGTTAAGTAATTGAGAATGAATGCATCTTTCTAAGATTTTGGATAGGGGGAATAGGATTGCAATGGGATGGTAGTTAGTACTGTCGAGCTCCCAACTTTATGCAATGGGATAATGTGAGACTTTTGTTCAGAGATGGATCTATTAATGAGAATGGATATAGGGTAGGAGATGGCTTTGGCAGAGATTTTAAGATATTCGGCTGGTAATTGATGTGATGCTAGTGTCGTTGGTTTTAGTTTTTTTAGGTATTTTTTATAGTATCAATGGGAACAGGCTAGAAGGAAAATTTATTGTTATTCTGATTTGATTTTAAGCAGGGAAAATCTGCTGTAGAGTAATTGTTATTAGTAAGGACCACTATGTTTTCTTTGAAATATTTATTGAATTGTATTGATATACTGTTTTTAGTTTTGTTGGTTGATAGGGTAGATGTACTGACTTGTCCTGGTTGTAGAATGTTTTTTATTGTAGAGCAGAATTTTTGAGGATTTTGTTTGGTATTTGATTTGGCTAGTTCTGCAGTGGTTTATTTTGTGCTGTCTGATTTGTTTTTTTCACTTTGTTATGCAGTTCAAGATAAATGTTTATCTGTTGATGTATTGTTGGTTTTTAAAGCATGGTTTAGGCATTCCTGGTGAAAATAAAAGATTGTTAAAGCAACTGTCAGCCAAATGCAAGCAGAACCTGAAATATTAGCTGCATTAAAGTCTTATACAATGTGTTCCAGCTGCAGTGATGACAGTTTACAATGTCGAGGATAGCTCAAGTAATAAGTTTTATGCAAAGGAGTTTGCCAGTATTTTGAAGAAAACAAAATCAAGACAGGCTCCTTGAGGTTTCATCCATATGTTTTCTAAATATGGAACTCTTGTCTTTCAAAATGTGGGCTATTTGGACTGAAACAATTAAACCTTGATTACATGGAAATTCTTAATCACAAAGTGGCAATAAATTTAGAAAGAATCAAATTACAGTCTTAGGTTCATAGGTAGGTACTAGGCTATCTGCCCAAAGGCATTTATAAGCCTAGCCAGAATGTGTTGGCTTTCGCCGCCCCCTTAGATTAGTTCCCTGTGCCTCTGTCCAGCACTCTGTTAACCCAAAAACATGCATAGATTAGCTGTGAAATCAAAAACCTTAACAAATGTTAAACATATAAGGGAAATTGTTGATGAAACTAAAATTAAAACTAAAATTGTAACAGATTTAGAAGATATTCTTGAGACATTCAGAAAACATCGCAAAATAATAAATAACACAAATTCAAATATTAATAACAACGTCCCAAAAGATAACTTCTTAAATGAGAACATAGGCAACAAACTATCAATAGAACAGAATACCAAACTTCTCAAACCAATAACATTAAGTGAACTAAAAGAGAGGATTCAAAGCCTTAAGAACAATAAAGCCCCAGGATTAGATGGATTAAAAGGAGAAATTTATAAAGTACTCACAGACGATACATTAAAGATACTTTTACAAGCTTTTGAGGAATTCATAAAAAAAAGACAAGCTCATTCCCTTCCTGGAAATATGCCATGATTTCCCCTATCCTAAAACAGGATAAAGACCCCAAAATAGTAGATTTGTGTCATTCCATTTCACTGTTAAATGTGGACTATAAAATTTTTACATCAATATTAGCTAACAGATTAAATCAACTGATGGGTAACAAATAAATAGAAGAGTACACAACAATGTTATCAGTCTCCTTTCCTTAGTAGATCATGCTAACAGGAAAAAAAAAGAACTATCAATTATTAGCCTAGACTTAAACAAGGCTTTTGACTCTATAAATTGGTCCTATTTATTTAAAGTATTAGAAGTATATAACTTCTCCCGACTTTATCGATATAATTAACAGATTATATGTTAACTCAATATCATGCATCAAAATTGGCGCCTTTTTATCAGGTCCACTCAACATCCTAAAAGGCACTAAACAAGGCTCCCCCTTATTATTTGCCCTGTCAGTAGAACCTCTCGCTAACTTCATAAGAGCAAATTCTAATATAAGGGGATTTTCTGTTAGTCCAAGCTACATTTCTAAAATACAACTTTTTGTGGACGATGTCATGCTAACAATTGGAACTATAGATTCCTCTATAGATCATATAACAAAATCCCTGCAAGTTTTTGAAGAGGTTTCAGGCCTAAGCTTTAATCACACCAAAACAGAAACATAATTAATAAATAGAAAAGTAAACACTTTACTAAGAAAACACAGTTTTAACTGGGCAAATGACACCATTAAGCACTTAGGAATATACATAAAGTCAAACCGGAATAATACTTTAAAAACAAATTACAAATACCTATTATCCACAGTCAAGGAATTTTTAAATAGATGGAATAAAATGTATTTCATGATAAAAGAAAGACTGTCATTAATAAAAATGATCATATTACCCATAATTTTGTTCTAATTCCAAACTTTAATTGCCTCCCCATCCAAAAAGTTAATGAAGCAACTACATTCTATGCTAATAAATTTCCTATGGTTTCCTCAAAAGCTAAGAATCAGCCATGCTTGGCACTACAGAAGCTGGAAAGATGGGGGAATAGCATTCCCAAATTTAGAACTTTATGTGGAATGGACCATACTTAATGTGATGAGCCAATGGTTAAACTCCAAATATAGTTCTAATTGGAAAAATCTCGATGTAAGTATCTTATTATCTGACATAGACACAAATATTGACAATATGTTCTCAGAAAATAAAAAAAAACTTCCTTGTTGTCAAAGAACATTTCTACAATACCAATAAGAATTTAAAAAATTCTCTTTTCACTAATTATATATTAGATAATTTTAAAAATATAATAAACAAAAATCATATGACAAAAAGCTTAATATTTCCCATAGCATACACAAAGACATGTCTGGACTCTTTCAACGTATCTAAAAAAAAAGTAATGGAAGAAAATGGCTTAGTTTTCTGGCACCATTTTCTCTGCAATAATAATATCCATGAACCATGTACTCTTATGGCCATGTATAATATAAAGCACAACAACTGGTTGAACATACAAATATTTAGAGAATACAAAGTTAATGAATTCAAAATATGTCATATCACCAGCACAACACCTTTACCTAAAATACTTTCTCCTTTGTGAAATAAACACTTTGCATGTTAATAATATTCTATCATTGTCAAGTTTATATAAATCTTTAAGAACCAATATGCAAATCCCAGAGGACTCCTTATGGAATTTCACAGAGAGAAAAAACAAATCCATTTTTTCAGATAGTGATAAAGAATTAGTACTTAAATAAATTAGTAGCACAACATCATCCCCTTCTTGGAAAATCTTCACTTGGAAATACATCCATAGGGGCTTTATTACCCCAGATAAGATGGACTTGATATAAAAAAATAATCTTAATAAATGTTGGAGATGTGAGGAAATACTTTGTGCAGATTGGGTACACATGTTTCCTACATGCAAAATAGTAACTCCATTCTGGATAGAGTTCAGAAATTTCATAAATGTTTTGTGGTTGGACAAGTGTGAAGTATCTGACTCATTAGTACTGTTTAATACACCGATACCAACACATACCCCCAAAATACAGGTGCACCTTCTTTGGTCCTTGCTTGCAATTGCAAGAAAAATCATTACGTCAAATTGGAAGTGTAAAAAAATCCTATCATTTACAAATTGTTTACTATTAGCTAAACTTGTATGTAGTAGGGAGTTGCAAACTATTTCAGAAAGAACTACTAAGGTAACACATAAGAAATTAACTTGGTTGAAGCTTGAAAACTACTAGATAAAATGTAATCACAGCAATGACATTATATCTGTTATAGATATTGTAAATAGTTATTGTTCCATGTTATGATGTTTTTAAGACAAATATTGTGCATATTTATATATCCTATTTCTTGTATTATTTTATTTCATGAAAATCAATAAAAAGTGTTTAAAAAATGTGGGCTGTTAACAATGGACAAATTCATCTGTTGGTTCCAATGTATTTAATATATACATGTTTTAAAGTAGTGAGGAACTGTATTGTCAGGTGTGTATTCTGGTTTCCAGAATACATGTCATTAAGAATGATTGAATGAATAAGTGTACATACAGCTGCTTAATGTTAGAAATGTATTCACTGACTAATATCTCTCAAGTAGTGTCCCTTTTTAAATACACTTATATATTTGGCATCCCTCCTACTATAAAGAAGATATATGCACAAACTTATATGCATACACACACATTCTTAGATGGACTGGATAAGTAACAGTCTGCTGATCTGAAATTTTCACATTTTAGAATATTTTTCACATTCTGTTCCATTTTGTTCATAGCCTTAGACTGCTGATATCTCTGACTAGTCTTTAGAATGAGAAAATTCACACTTCTATAGAATATTATTATGTTCCATATAATTTTTCCAAGGCCCATTGGACTGAAAGTATCTAGGACTAGCCGTAATATATTTGAATTTCCATTGTTTGACAAAGGATAATCAAAGTGAAGAGATATACACACACAGCTGCTTTCTGTTAGAAATTTTACTGAAGATATGTTCACTTAGTGATCATAAAATTCACTGTCCCGTTAAGTTGCAACTCTCAAAGGAATGGTGACCATTTTCACATATACCTATGTGCATGATATATATATTTTTTAGGTATGTTAACTGTCACTTTTGCTAATCATTCCTTTATTTAGGGTTCCTTGTGCCACAAATTTCACTTGGTACAACATCTCAAACAGAAATGTTAATGTGGTACATTCTAATACTTTAATGTTAATAGACAGTGCAGTTACAACCCTTTTTCTCATGGGTAAATTGATTCTGCTGTTCAGCTGTAGTGCTCTAACCTTCTATAGCCTTTTGGTCAATTTTTTTTGTTCACTGTGAATTGGCTGTTGGCTAGCAAAGGCTCCTTTGTGTGTTACATGAGGCATCAAGCGGTAACCTCCAATGAAAGTACAATTGTGTTAAGTCCTACTTACCTGTAACAGCAGATGCTCTATTTCCTCACTCACTGCCTCAGTGGCATTTTGGGTTATCTGACAACATAATCTAGGACTAGCCAGCTTTCAAAAGTTCAGACTTCCCTCCATCTCTCTTTCTGTGACAGCTGATTACCATTGCCCTAATGCTGTGTGAGCAGATCCAGTTTGTGAGAAAGTTGTGGTAATTGCCCTTGGACAATTCCATTAAAAGTGAGAACCAACTTTGTATGGGCCAAAAAGGGGTTAAAACAATGATATCCTGAGAAGGAAGCCTTCAGCTGTCATAGGAAGTGAGTAATCAAGCTATTTTGCTTCCACAGGGAAGGAGAGGAAAGTACTTGAAGCCAGAATCATCTGGTAAGAGTAACTTCCATAACAAATCACAGTACCATATAAAGACCAAATCTAGCAACAACCGAATCAAAGAGGTTGAAACAAACCTCAACTATGCACAGTCTGTGGGATGCAGGGTGGGTGCTGTCACTGAGGCAGTGAGAAACCCGATACAGGTAAGTAGGTCTTACGCAACTGTACAATGTTCATCATTCCTTCTGCCTCAGTGGAATTTTGGCTAGATTCCCAAAATTTGCTCTACCTGTATGATGGAAAGATAAGGATCAAGGAGCCCCTGGGGAATTTTCCTAGAAAAACCTGCTCTGGATGTTGAAAAGGAATCAAGTTTGTTGTGCTTTCTGAAGGTATGAATAGAGGACCAGGTTGCTGCCTCTAGAATTTTCTTGATTCCCCCTTTTTCCAATATGCCATGGAAGAGGATAAGGCCTTGGGCAAGTGAGACTTAACCTTGGCTGGAAGGGATTTACCATGCTGGGAGTAAAAGAAAGCAATAACAGAGGACAATCATCATGCAGTAGTTTGCTTAGAGACAGGTTGACCTTTCTTAGCCCCCGTATAGGAGACAAACACCTGTTCAGCATTCCTAAAGGGCTTTGGTCTGTCAAGGTAGTACTTGAGCTGCCTGTGCACATCCAAGGTGTGTAGAATCTTTTTTTATCTTGTTTTTTTGGATCAGGATAAAGCAGTTGGAGACTGATGGCTTGATTCAAGGTAAATTCAAAAACAACTTTAGGAATGAATGATGGATTAGTGAGTAACACAACCCTGGTGTTTTGAAAAAATGGATAGGGTTGGTCCACCATAAGAGCTTTCATTTCAGAGACTTCCCTTGTAGATGTCAGAGCAATGATTAAAACAGTCTTCCATGCAGTGAACCATAAACCAGCCTGAGAAGCATGTTCAATAGAAGTAAGGTCAAATTTTCAAAAAAAAAGTTGATCCCAGGGAGGAAAAGGACTTTGCTTTCAAGGGGGTCTCATGTGCAACACTCCTTTCATAAACTGTTTCACCCAAAAAAGAGATGAAAGAGGAGGATCCATGGGCACACAAGCTGAGATTGACGCATGATGTATTTTGGTAGAAGCATTTCTAAATAGCTCTCACAAATATTTCAAAACCAGAGAGTTGAAACCCTTTCGGGACCTCTGTTATTGCTAGGCACCACCTAGTAAACCTCTTTTGCTTGTGAAGGTAAGATTTTCTATTTGCAGGTTTTCTTGTCTTCTTAAATATCTGCTGCACATCCTTATGGAACAAGTGCCTAAAAGGTATAAAAATAGAATAATCCAGGCTGTCAGTTGCAATTGCTTTAAGCCGGGGTGTACCATTTGCCCTGATGCTGTGTGAACAGATCCAGTTTGTGAGGAAGTTGTGGTAATTGCCCTTGGGCAATTCCATTAAAAGTGAGAACCAACTTTGTATGGGCCAAAAAGGGGTTAACACAATGATTTTCTGGTAATTCTTTCTGAATCTTTAGAAGTACCTTTGGAATCTTTGTAAAAGGTGGAAATGCATACAGGAACTTTCCCAGCATTGGGAATGATATAGCGTCTGTCTTCCAAGCATGGCTGCAAGGATGTCTTGAACTGAATTTTTTTCAGTCATCTGTTTTGAAAAGAGGTGGGCATCTCTAATTTAGGTACACCTCTCATCTGGATCAAGACCTGGAAGACACTGTCTGCCACTGTGTTTTAGGCCTGAAGAGTCAGAGAATGCTGATGCTGTAAAACCAGCTCCCAGGCCATCACTGCCAACCAGCAAAGGGGGTATAATCTTCTACCTCCTTGCTTGTTCAGGTACCACATCACTGTAGTCTTGTCTATAACCACTAGAAGAGAACCCAGATTCCATAAGTGGTGAAGAACTTTTAAAGCAAGAATCACTACTGGCATCTCTTTTTTGTTTATGTGCTTTGATGTGTCCAGAGGACCCTGCAAGCCTTGCAGGTGAACTCCCATGGACACTGCTCCCCAAGCAAAATCTGAGGAGTCCATCAGATTGGATTACAGTCTGGCAAGAGAAAGGGAGTCCAAGATTTAGAGACAGTTGAACCCTCCACCACTACAGTTCCCATTTCACAAATCCCAGTATTAGTACCTGTAAATCCAATGGATGTAGGTGCTTGGTCCAACAATTCTTCAAGTACTTTTGAATTTTTCTCATATGTAGTCTGGCTAGTGGCACCATGAGGGTCCATGGGGCCTAGAATTTTGAGGAACTCTCTTGCTGAGGCCATGTGTAGAAGAGAGAAGTCCAAGAAAATGCCCTGATAAGTCAGAACTTTGTCTTCTGGTAGGAAGGCCATCCTTTTTACTGTGCCTATCCAACACCCCAGGGCAACAATTTGTTGAGTGTGTGTGTAAGGAAAGTCTTTTGAAGGTTCAGTTAGTAGCCCAGGTAGGAAAGGAGGGCTATGACCTTGTCTAAGGACTCCAAACAAGTGGATACAGTATCTGCACAAATCGTCAAGTCATCTAAATAAGAATAAATGTAGATGCCTAGGTTTCTACAGTAGGCAACCACTGGGGCCAGACACTTTGTAAACGCTCACGGTGCAGTAGATAGACAAAAGAGTATTGTAAGAGGACTAATAAGGTAAGCCAGGTACAACCAATTGCAAAATAATCCTGGAATTGGGAGCAATATGAATATGAGAATGTGTCCTTGGAATCTTGAGTCACCATAAAACAGTGGTCTGGAAGCAACACTAGGACCATCTGTAAGGTGAGCATTTTGAATTTCAGAACTTTTACAAATGTGTTTAGAAAAGACAAATCAAAGTCTTTAGGGGTGCTCCTTTTTTGGCAGTAAAAAGATTCTGGAGTAAAATCCTTTTATTTTGTGCATTACAGACACTGGTTCTATGGCCCCTGCTTTGACCATGTGATGAAGCACTGAAGGAAACAGCTGTGTTTCGTCTGGTGGGTGTGGGGGAATTGCCCTGAAAGTGAGAGGATTTTATATCCACTGCCAAAAGTATCTTCTCCAAATTATCCTCAGAACCCATTTGTCTGAGACTATTTGCAAACAGGCTGCAGGACTGAGAGAAACTATTTGCAAACTGGCTACAGGGTTGAGAGAGAGCCTGGGAGATGTAGGAAGACAAGAACAGGTGGGGGGGTGCTTTGTGACTCAACATAGTCATTCCTTTGCAGGGGCTTGATCCTTTTTTGGAAAGGAACCCCTCTTGTTTGCTTTTAAAGAATTATCCTTTTGCCATTTCCTTTTGGATCTCTGAATTTTGTTTGGCTGGAATTTTTGTTTGTTCTGCCCCTTGAAGAAAGACATGTTGCTTGAGGAGAACTTGGGTACATGAAACATTCTAGATACCCTTGTGATGACCCAACACTGGACCGGTAATCAGGGAGCCTCAATCCTCACCACTGGCAACAGTGAGGGACGTACACTGAGAGAATGACAAGGTACACACATAGTAGTTACAGATACAGCTCTCTGCATCAAGTGCAATTTCCCTTAAGAGCACACAGAGACCACAGATCTCCAATAACTAACACACACACACACAGCACAGGTTTACTAGTTATGCCTCCTTTTGCCCAGACTATAAGGTAGTTATCACTGCCAGCAGCCAACTCTTATCAGCTACTTTAAGGCCCTTAACAAAGGGTGCCCATTCTTACTGTGTAATATTAATATTAATACAAATGGTAGTTTGACCAAGAGCAAAGCTATTTGGAGCGGCCCACAGTGTCACCAAATAAATATGCAAGTACTCTCAAAACTTAAATATGTCTCACAAAGATCAGCCACAATGAAAGGTATAAATATATTTAATAATAAATAATAAAAGAACAAAACAATACTAAATATATATTCACAGTTACATCAGAGTTTAAAACCACAGGAAATATTTAAAACAACATTGCAAGACAGTTTCAAAAAATAAAGAAAAAATATCTAAACTAAGCTTTACTATATTCCTGATTATATCTAAGAGCATTGTGCTGTTCCCTACAAACTTACTTCATCAGAGCAAGGCAGATGTGGTGAATGGTTCTTGTAGTTGTTGTCAGGTCCAAAACAGACTACAGAATGCTGTGTCTCTCAAAGAGACTTTCAAATTAATATCTCAAATATCACTGCTGGGATAGGTTGCAGAATGACATTATTTCTTGTCCTCTGACTCTATCCCAGGTGAAACCCGCACTGCTGGAAGCTAGCAGTATTTAGCATCTACCTGTGAAAATACATAGTCTTTAGATCTTTTGCAGATGCTGGAAGTCATAAAACAATTACATTCCTTCATGTTTTCAAAACTAGTAATTAGTTCACCTTAAAGACAGTACAGAGAGCTCTGTAGTATCGACATTATGTCTCTAGCTGCTGTGCAGGTAAGGATGCAGCAAAATCATTCAAACTGTACACACACTGTAAAATAAATTTCAGCATATAGCCTTGATAACTTAACATTTTAAAGGCTAGATTATTAGAAAGAGGCATCCTTTTGCCCTGAAGATCTAACCATTTTCTCTCTTAATCAGAGGGCATTAAATCAAATGAAGTCAAAGATTATTTATCTGAACAGGCAGCTGGGGAGACCTTGGCTGGTTCAGCAGTCAAATGAGAAATGAGACCTGTCATATCCATTTTAAGGACTGCTGGAATAGATATGTGTGTCCTGCAGGCAACCTTATAAACATCTTCCATTGGAAAGCTGCAAAACCTGAGAACCATGTTGATCTGATGAAGCAACTTTCAGCGAGTTTTAAAGCTGTGAAAACTCAATAAAAGCTACTTTCAGTGAAACTCAAAAGTAGCAGTTTTTTTTTCAGTGAGGAAGCTCCCTGATCCCCACACCCTCCAACTGCATGATCACACAACAGTGGAGTTTATGGTAAACCCCATTAATGTTAAAAATGTCTTTCAGTGATTTTAATTTGCAGCATTAGCACCTGCTGAAAGAATGTAGAAAGAAAGAAAATCTCAATCCCTCAGAGACACATGCTCCAGGGATCTAAACCTTGTCATCACAGTGAACAAAACATGCTGGAGGGATAGGTTTCTGACCCAGAGACAATTTCAAGTCCAATATTTTTAGGAAACACACTTTCAGTAATTCCTATTTGCATTTTTCCAGTAGTCATCCTTGGGCCTAGAAAAGGAACATAGTTAAAGGGCAGTTTATTAGAGCAGCCAGGATGACCTCGGATAAACAGGACTTGGACATTGAACTTGTAAAAATAGGATCCTACTTTGTTGAAAGAGGATACCCTATTGGTATGATAGATGATCTTAGGGATTATGTCCGGGAACAATGGGGTATAAAGTTCAAACCCCTCCTAGGAGTGGGACCTGTATCTGGTACAAAACAGAATAACGTAAATAGCAGCGACAAGGATACCATGAAAAAATATGGAAAGGCCTGTATACTTCAACATGGACCCTATAGTGGAGACATAAAAAGCATTATTCAGCGGAATTGGAATGTATTTAAAGCTGACAAAAGGTTATGGGATATTGTAGGGAAGGAGCCACTGTTTGTACATAGAAATGGGCCTAACATGAAGTTTCTATTGGAGATGAAATATAATAAGATGAATAACAGGTGTAAAGGTAGGGGTACAACTAAATGTGGCACCTGTCAACAGTGCCAATATATTACAGGTGTTCAGGAGATGGTTTTGCAAAACTACAATAAATCAAGAATAATTTTCCACAAGGGGAATTGCAGGTCTAAGAATTTGATATACTTGGCTACCTGTACCCACTGCCCTTGTTTTTATGTGGGAAAGACCATTAGGTGTTTACGCAATAGGATTTACGACCATCAATATAGCATTAAAAAACATGATGAAAATAATGCTTTATGGAAACACATAAAATTGAGTAAGGATTGTATCAATTTTACCTTTGGCATACTGGAAGTTGTCAGTTCTAATGTAAGGGGAGGGGACATTAAAAAGATGGTCAGTGACAAGGAAGTCAGGTGGCAGATTAAACTAAATGCTTCTACGTACCCTGGAATCAATGAGCATGTCTCCATTAAACCTATTTTAGACAACAGTAGGTAACTGTTTCACAATTATCCAGTTTTATTACAACAAAAGAATAGGTTAAAATAATTTTTAGAGTCTTAAACTGAAGTTTTTTAATACAACAATGGGAATGTGTGATTTTTTTAAAGGTAATGTCATTAATTTTAATGTACATGTATAATATAGTAGGTTGTATGTTCTGGTTTTGATGTTATATACCAGATAAATGGAAGGTTTTTGGTTTTAGCACTAGCACTTTAAAAAATTAATGGATGTGTGTCATGTGATGAACTATAACGTATTTAAGTGAATAGAAGTCATTTTATTATGTGTTCTGACGAAGTCTCTAGTGGATGAAAGCGCTCAACAGTTATATTGGATTAAAGTATTTGTGTTTGCAACTACTGGTGTCGTGCTGGTGCTTAGCTCGTTTTTTCTGAGACAGGAAGTGGCGTTTTTTGTTCTTATTTGGTGGACTGGTCTCAGTATTTACACTTATTCTTGACCCAGAGACTCCCCAGACTCTGGAATAGACTGCCCATACATATCAAGCAGAGCGCCTCTTTGGCCCTCATTAAAAGGAACCTTGATGATTGGATGGGAGATATTAAATATACCCTGGGGATCATGTCAGTTGCCCTACTAGACAGGGGTCCAGGGAAGTAAATACTGTGGGAAGAAATAGCCAGGGAATTGTTATGGCTAGGCTTGTATAGGCCCTAGTGCCAATAGCCTAGTACCAACCTATAAACCTATAAATGCTTGAACAAATAGTATGCTTCCCAAAACTTATCTCTGACTGAAACAATGAATGTGGTAGAGTCTGTGCAGCTAGATTATTCTCAGCTTTATAGAAAATCTAATTTAAGCACTGTTTTGTTGCTGATAAAAAATGGGTCATTACATCATATTTAAAATGTGACAAACATCACAGACTAGAGGGTTACTATAAACGCTATTGCTACTCTCTTCAGAAATTTGGAAAGTAAGCAGTAATTCCGAATACTGCTATTCTAAGTGAGAGGGTAGGGCAGTATGTTCTATTTTCTGTGAACTTTTTGTGCATTGTGGGAAGGAGAAAGCTTAGGCAAAAATCATCTCTCTAATTCATTATTTTTGTGTTAAAACATAATACAAGTTAGCAATAACAACTTAGTAGGGACTGTACAGTTGCATAAGTAAACTTATAACAGCAACTGTTCCAATAGATCACTGTTATGATAGCCTAATCTATTTAGGTTATATCATGCCAAGGATATGGGCAACTGGCTAGCTTTTCAAAGGCCCATACAAAAGGTGGTTAAAGTGTCAAAAGCTTCAGAGCTTTCTTGCACAAGGAGGGAGGCAACAGCCATAAAAGGAGAAAAGAAAATGTTAGGAGATATAAAACAAGAGTAATTGTATATGCAGCTGTAGTAAATTTAACATTACATCACTGTTGCAATAGCCTAAGCTGTTTGGGTAGACTACCACAGCAAAGAAACAAAAGGGGAGGAGGTAGAAATTAAAAATCTAGAAGTCCCTGGAGAATGGTCCTAGCAAAGCTTGTTCTGGACATGAAAAAGGAATGCAATTTGTAACATTTTGTAAAATGTGCAGAGGAGCAAGTTGCTGCCTCTAGAATACTTCTAGAGTCCACGTCTTTCTAGAAAGCCACCAAATAAGTCAAACTCTAGTGAAATAGGCCCTAACTCTGCCTGGATGTGTCTTGTTATGGTGAGAACAGCAAAAAGAAACAGCAAGAGACAACTGTCTAGAAATTGTCTGCTTTGACACTAATTGGTCCTTTCCTCTTACCTTAATAGAAGACAAACAGTTGATCAGCTTTCCGGGGGGACTGAGTTTTGTCTAGATAGTATCTGAACTGCCCGTGGACATTGAGTATGAAGAATTTTTCTCCCTTGTTTTTGTGCTTAGGAAAAAAGACAAGAGAGATTAACAGACTTGTTCAAAGTAAATCGTGAGACCTCTTTAGGCATAAAAGGATCAACTCTCAAAGAAACCCTATCTTTGAGAGATATGAGGTAGGCTTGACTCATGATAAGAGCTTGTAACTCAGATACTCTTCTAGTGGACATCAGAGCAATGAGTAAAAAAGTCTTCCAAGTTAAGAATCTTAAATCAGCTAGATGAGCTGCTTCAAATGGGAAAGCAGAAAGCGTTTCAAGAACAAAGTGAAAATCCCAAGGATGAGCCGCCTCTTTTCTAAAACTGCTTGATTTCAGGACAGATAGAAAGGGGGGATTCAAGAGCATTTAAGCTGAAATGGTAGACAAATTAGGGTTCCTATCAGAAGAGTAAACGCTTAAAATAGGGAATGCTCTTCTATCGAACTTTAAAACGTGAAACCTGAAAATGTCGAAGGCATGGAACATTGATTTTTTTTCCCAGGGAAAAAATTCACTGGGCCGTTCTCCAGACTTTGTTTTCTCCACTGTTGTGTGATTTCGGAGTTGATATCTTTAAGTTGGGAGGGGGGTGAGGGGGGTGAAGCCCCCCACTTTATTTTGCCTGTACATTTTTTGTTTTGTTTTTTTAGATCAGTGATTTTTTTCCCTAGGGAAAAAGTCGCTGATCTGTTCCTGCAACATTTTAAGGTTTCGCGTTTTTAAATTCGATAGAAGAACTTTTGTTATTTTAAGCATTCGCTCTTCTGATATAGACCCGACTAATTAACCTTAATATGTGAGTAAAAAAGACCAGAGGACAGTAATTTACACAGTTAATGAAGAAATAGAGGTAGCTGGGCCTTAAAAGGTTCTTGATTCTTGGAATGGCACCCACTAAAAAATCTTTTCCACTTTCAAATATGATTTCCTAGCAGCAGATTTCTAGCCTCCTCCAGTACCTGCTGCATGTCCACTTAAAGAGTACCCAAAAGGTATTAACATTCTGTCATCCAAGAAGTTAATCAAAGAGTTTCCAGTTTGGGGTGTATCAAACCCCTGTTTTATATGAGTAAATCTAGACTGGTAATTGCCTCTGGAAACCTGTGGTAATTGCTACTGGCAAATTTCAAAAGAAGGGAGAAGCACTGTTATGTGGGCAAAAGGGAGTCATCAGCCCAATCTTTGGGGAGTTCTTCTGGATATTTAGAATAAACTTGGATATCAATGTAAAGGGTGGAAAAGCACAGAGAAACATTCCTGCCTTTGGGAATGAGAAGGCATCTGTCTTTCAGGCTTGTTTGCAAGGGGACCTGGAATAGAATTTCATAAGTTGTCTGTTTTGAGTGGAGGCAAACCTGAGATGTTTCCATAGTTGTATCAATTCTTGTAAGACCCCCAGGGTGAAGTTCCCATTCATGAGGGTCTGCCTTGCTCCTGCTTAGCTTGTCAGCTACAATTGCTCTGATGGAATTCATGATGCCTAAAGAGTCAAACTGAGTTGAGTTGCTACCTCCCAGGCGATCATAGCAAGTTTTAAAAGGGGGGGGGGTAAGATCTGGTCTCCCCCCCCGTTGTTTATGTATCATATCACTGTGGTGTTGTCTGTGAAAACTTGCAAAGGTCCTGGAGTTCAGAGATGATTTAAGGCATTCAAAGCATTTATAACTGCTATCATTGCCTTGACATTCGTGTGCTTTTGTCTGCAGTGTTTGTTATGTGGACCTTGCACTTTCACCTCCACTTGGAAACCAAAGCATTTGTTGTGACAGACTAAAGAGAAGGCAGATGGGAGAATGGGAAACCTGAATTCTGAGATAAGTCTACCCACCAAAGTGCTGATCCAGTGGCATAGAGTGATAAAGCCCTGACTGTGGTCCAGCAGACCCAGACAGAACGGCAGGGAAGGGATGAGCATCCCAGTGGGGAGGATGTTTGTTGATAAGCTCCTAAGTGGGCATAGTCCAAAGAGGTGAGTTGCCCTCACACTTAAAAACAATGAGAGAGGTGGTAGGGAAAGGGAAGTCAGTAGGTCATAAAAAAATCCCCCCTGGACAGAAGCACAGATGACTTGAGCTCCCAGGATCCACAACTGGCTCCAGCAAAAAAAAAAAAAAAACAGAGCAAGTCTGGTGGGTTGGAGAGTTGCTGGTAGACTTGGTGTAGACATTGAGTATCGTGGGCCAGGCCAGTAACAATGAAGTCGGAAGGGACCAAAAAATGAGTCTACCCACCAAACAGCCTCTCTCCTTACAAACCCCAATACAGGGATCTGAAAAGATAAGGGTTTAGGTGCTAAGTCCAGACTGCAATGAGGTATAACTGAATTTTTCTCATGGGAAGTCTGGCCAAAGGAATCATAAGAATCATAGAAACCATGTAGCCCAGAATCTGGAGACATCTCTTGGCAGATACCACATTTTGATTAGAAAAATTCAGGAAGATCTTTTGGTACATCTCTACTTTGTCTGGAAGAAGAAAAGCTTGTCCCTGGGTAGAAACTAGCAGGCAGCCCACGGAAAACTACTCTGTGAGAAGGAATAAGAGAAGATTTCTGTGCATTTATTCTGAGCCCATGTCAAATACTCCAGACAATTGGATAAAGAGTGAAAATATAAGGCAATTGTTCCAAATATGGAAAAATGTGAATGCCTTGGAGTCTGTAGTAAGCAATACTGGAGCCAGATACTTTGTAGTAGATAGTCCAAAGAGTAAAAGAAGGAAGTGATGGTATAAGCCAGATACAGAAATTGTTAAGAGATGCTTGCCAGTGGGAATAGTGGTGATAGGCATCTTTTACGTCTAGCTTTACCATGAACGCTAGTAAATGGAAAATAGGAGAAGTCTAGCACAGGTCTCCAAGTGCCCTTTTTCTTTGAAAACAGAAAAGTCCTTGAATAAAAACTCTATGCCTATCTGGGAAGTAGGCATTAGTTCTATGACTCCGTGACATAATGTTTGTTCCAGAACTGGTGAAAATAGGGATATTTGGTTTACAGGGCAAGGTAAACCAATTGGAAGTGTACCCCTGCAGAATGGGTTTTAGATCCCATTATCTGAAACAATATGGTGCCACAGACAAAGACATAGATTAAAAGAAGAACAGACTGACAGAGTGGGGGAGCTGACAAGGCAAACAGTAATTTAAATATTCTGAACAGTCCTTGGTTTTGAGAGGCTTTTCTTTACTTTGTGGAGCCTCCTTGCCATTGTTTTTGCAAATCTTGTTTGTCGGCACCTTGCTGCTTGAATTGCTTTTTGAAAAGGGAAGCTAAGGTAGAAGGACATTTTATACTTGCCTTAAAAAAAAGGAAGGTAGGAAGATTTGGATCACCCTTCAATAACTTCCCCTCTCATCCAACCTCTTAAGCTCCTCAGCAGCAGAAGGGCCAAATAGAACTTCCTTGTCTGGGGAGAGTTTAAAATTTTAGTTTTAACATTTTCAAGGGAGGTTTTGAGAGTGTAAACTGGCAAATCTTCTCATGACTGACCCAGACAAAGCAGCCCTTCAGACAGTATCAGCAGCATCATAAGAACACTTTAAAGCATGTTTAATTATATGAGAAGCAGAAACTAAAGCGACATTCAAGGAATTTTCTTCTCAATGGACAGAAGAAAAAAATTAACATGAGCCTGCAATTTTAGATTGTGAATGTTAAAATGATAGGAGAATAAATCTTCTTTCCAAACTTTTCAAAAGCTTTTCCATCCTTGTCAGAGGGAATGAGATTAGCATTTGAAAAAAATAACCTTGGCAATTTTTTATTCTTTATGTAAAAACTACAAGAACTAGAGCTGTGAATCTAAAATAGTTTTAAAAAATTAAAGAGTGATGATTAGGTGGTTATTAAACCAGCTGATAAGGGTGGGAATATAGTGATTATGTTGAGAGAAATATATTTTAAAAATGTGTTATAGATCATTACATAATTAACAGGAATATGAGAAGTTGAATTTTAATCTATAATGTGATATACATAAGCATCCACAGAATTTGATTGATTCTTGGGTAGGGAAAAGTATAATTACAGATAGAATGGGCAAATAGTTCATTATGAATAATTCTTAATTACCATTTTATTTTATTCTTTTCCCAAGGTACATAAAATAAGGATAATGCACCAGGAAGGCCCACCGTATCACATATGGGTGGACCCTTAGAAAGAGTAGGTCTAGTTTTAGATATGCCTTTGTACTGGTTCACCGCTGTTATGTAACAGATAGTGCACGTTTTTTGCAGGAGATTAGTGTGATGAATGCTTTAGTTTTGTGACGGCAAATATTACTAGTTTATATTCTTCTATAAAGCATGATTTGGGAATAATAGTCCTAAGAAGTATCTTAAAAGATACAGAAGCAGTTGAGAATATTTTGAATCTAGTAAGGTTTGTTTGAATAAAAAGAAGTTATATTCTTACCATAACATTCTATCTGTGTTGTCAATCTTCATTCATTCTTGACTGATGGGTTCGGTTTTGACCTCTCGGAACCGACTCGGCCATTATACATATCTCAGCCCAGCCAAAAACTCTCAAGCTAAGGCCCTACCCACAATGCCTCTCTTCACATTACCTTAGATCAAGTTTGCCTAGTAGTTAAGAAAATACAGAAGCCCTGTCCAAGGTATAACCCTATAACATCCCAGGACTAGGTCCAAACCTCCAGGAGTCCTTTTGAGGGGGCAGGAGGGTGGGATGTCAAGAATGAATGAAGATCAACAATACAGATGGAACGTTATGGTAAGAACATAACTTCTTTATCTGATGTTGTCAATCTTCATTCATTCTTGACTGATGGGACATAGTCCCTAGCTATTTTAGATCCCAGGCAGCCCTAAGGAAGGATATTCCTGAGCACCATAGAGCCAAAAGATTCTCTTCCCCTGGAGACCATGTCTAACTTGTAATGAGTGATAAAGATATGTGGAGTAGGCTAAGTTGCAGCTGCACATATGTCTTCCACAGAAGCTTTGGAATGGAAGACCACTGAAGTGGAAGCAGATCTTGAAGAATGAGCTCTAACTGTATTTGATAGCCTGAGTTTATTTTGGTTGTATATAAAGGTAATGCAGTCTCTTAGCCATTTTGACAAAATGACCTTTGATATAGGCTTGCCCAATCTGGGTACTGAAAATGATAGAAATAGTTGGTCTGATTTTCTAGAAGATTTTGTTCTGTCCAAGTAAAAACTTAATTGTCTGTGGACATCCAACAAGTGTAGACAGTACTCTCCTTTGTTTATAAACTTTTGGAAGAAAACTGATAAATCTATGGACTGGTTGATATTAGACTCTGATACCACTTTGGGAAGGAAAGTGGGATTGGTTCTGAGTGATACTCTTTCTTTGTGAAAAATGATATATGGATGATTCACACATAAAGCCTGTAACTCTGAAATTCTCCTAGCAGACATGATAGCTACTATGAAGATGGCCCTTTAAGACAAGAACTTGAGGTCATAAGTAGCTGCTGGCTCAAAGGGCTGTTGAACTCCACAAAGGGGGTGCCACCACAGATCCCAGAAACTACCGCCCCATGAGCCTGACGAGCTTGGTCTGCAAGGCCATGGAATGTATCATCTTGGAGCTTATAAACAAAAACATAGGTAACCTCCAAACCCTGAACACCACTCAGTTTGGGTTTGTAAAAGGTGGATCGTGTCTACTAAACCTGATTGACTTCTTTGTAGCAGTCACCAGAGCCGCAGATGAGGGCAAGGTAGTGCACATAGCCTATCTTGACCTCGCCAAGGCTTTCAATACCATCCCCCACTCTGGAATTATAGATAAACTCACTAAACTGGGCATAAATATCTATGTCACAAGATGGGTGGCCAACTGGCTCACATAACCCACACAGTAAAAGTAGCCGACTCCAAGTCCGACTTCAGGCCAGTGATGAGTGGAGTACCACAGGGTTCGGTCCTGGGTCCTCTCCTGTTTGGCATCTACTTCTCTGAAGTGCAGGCCAACACAGAAGGTCTTTGGCTAACAAAGTTCACAGATGACTGCAAACCGGGAGCCATAATAGAATGACCTAATGATGTAGACATTCTACAAAAGGGCCTCACAGAGACAGATGCTTGGTGTCAAAGTCATGGCCTCAAGCTTAATGCCAAGAAGTGCATTGTCATCCCCTTTGAGAAAAACAAGGTACTCATGAAGCACCACATAGGCGGTAGCTCACTAAACATCGAAAGTGTGGTAAGAGACCTCGGGACACAGGTGGACAGTAGTCTCTCTTTTGCTAACCACATTGCCACAGTAGTCAGGAAAGCCTTCTACGTGGCACACTTCATCACAAAAGGGTTCTCCTCTAGAAAAAAGGAGGTCATTGTTCCTCTCTACTCATCCCTCATCAGACCCATTATAGAGTACAATACCCCGTTTGGGATGTATCTCACAAGACACCTACAACAATTGGAAAGGCCACAGAAATACCTCACTAAGAGGATTACTGGCCTCAAACAGATGCCATACGCAGACCGTCTCAAAAAACTCCAGCTCTACTCCGTCACATACCGCCTACTCAGAGGCAATCTCTGCCTAACATACAAAGCTATGTCAAACCCAGAGCTTTTGGACATGCTATACTTAAAGAAATCCCAATCTCTCTGAACCACATGCTTCAGGGACCTAAACCTTGTCACCACAACAAACAGAACATGCTGGAGGGATATAATCCTGCCCCAAAGACTCCCCATACTCTTGAACAAACTACCCATTCATGTCAAGTAAAGTTCCTCATTTGCCCTCTTTAAGAAAAATCTTGATGACTGGATGGGAAATAGAAAATTCTCCCCGGGGATCACTTCTGTGGCACTGCTCGACAGGGGCACAGGAAAATAATTTTCTTGGGTGGTGAAAGCCAGGGAACCTTTTTGGCTAGGCTTATGTAGGCCCCAGGGCTGATAGCCTAGTACCTACCTATGAACCTATGTAAGACTAGGGTCAAATCCCATGGTGCTACAGGGTCTTTGAAAGGGGGTTTTAAATGCAGAGCGCCTTTAAGAAAAATTTTGCATAGACGATGAGACATCAAGGAATGGTCATCAAACTCATTATGAAAATTTGAAATGGCAGCCAAATGAACTTTAATTGTAGACATAGAGGCTCCCATTTCAAATCAAGAACTTTTGGCTTTTCCCGGTTAGGGGTCACCACAGCGGAACTCCGGTCTGCTCATGATTGGCAGTGGATTTTACGGTGCCAAGTTGCCAGCCCGACGCCCAACCTTCAATGAAGGTATGCCCATTCATGCTCGCACCTACCTGCATGTCTTTAATGTCACTTGACCACAGGGAGGACATGCAGACTCCACACAGAAGGTGCTCCAGCCATGAATCGAACGAGAGAACCTCTTGCTGTGAGGCGACAATGCTAACTGCTGCACTACCTTGGCTTAAGGTAGCTAAATATTCCAGGACCTTGTTAACTGACACCAAGAAAGAGTCTATGCGGTCTGTACACACCCAAATTGAAAATCTTTTCCATTTGCCAAAATAAAGCTTCCTAGTGGATGGTTTATGGGAGGCCAGAAGTATCTTTTGCACTGGAGAGGACAAGTTATTCTGCCTGGCAATTACTGGAATTGGAGAAACCAAGCTGTCAACTTGAGATTTTGAAGATTGGGATGCACCAGACCCTGAGGGTGAGACTGTAGGTCCAGACCTGGGTCCAGAGTCCACAGGTGGTAAACCAGATGAGGCCAAAGAAAGGGGAACCAGACTTGATGGGGCCAGTAAGGTGCAATGAGAATCACTTTGCTTCTCAGCCATTGGGCTTTCCTCAGAAACTGGGAGATCAGTGGAATTGGGGGAAAGGCATATAGGAGGCCCGAGGGGGGGGGGGGCAATCGAGAAAAAGTGTCTCTCTAAGGGACTCTCTGCAAGGAGGGATGAGGGCAAAGTAGCTGCTGCATTTGTGGTTTATGGGAGAATTGAGCAGGTCGCAGCAAGACTGACCCATCAACAAAAGATCTTTGTCACTACGTTGGTATTGAGAGACCACTTGTGAGGCAGGAGGATACATCTGCTCAGTTTGTCTGCAATCATGTTGGAGTTCCCCGGGATATGCTTTGCTATCAGAAAGTGGTTGGAAACAATTGCCCTTTGCCAAATCTTTAGAGCTTCCCGACATAGAGGGTAGAACTTGGTTCCCCCCTGCTTGTTGATATACCAGCCTACAGACATGTCTGATTGGATTGCAATTGTCCCCAAAGAAAGGACAGCCTGGAATGCTTGCATTGCTAAAAGCACTGCCCTCAATTCTAGGACATTGATGTACAAACTGACCTCTTGCATGGACAAAGTGTCTTGGACAGTCTTTGCCAGAAAATACCCCCCCCTATCTGGGAAGCGTCCATGGTCACTATGGCCTTGGACTGAGAGAGGGAAAAGGGATGGCCCCATATAATCTCTTCTGGCTTCATCCACCAAGATAAATCCTTTTTGCAGTGATTTGTTATCAAGATCGGATGGGACATGGGGTGCATTAGACATGAGCATTGTTGACACCAAGAGCCATTGAAGCAGCCTCATGTGAAACCTCACTAGAGGAACTAAAATTATCATTGCTGCCATGGTTCCCAGAGCTTGTAGTACCAGACAAGCAGAAACTTTGTTTTGGGAAATGATTACCTGAAGTTGCGATCTTAGTTTCAGCAGTCTGTGGAGAGGAAAGGAGGCTACACAGGATACTGTACTTAACCTTGCTCAGATGAACTCCAGATCCTGTGCGGGAGTCAATTGTGAGTTTTCTTTGTTGACTGAAATGCCTAGTGTCTTGGCAAGATGTAGAACAAAGTCTATGGTGCAAAGCAATAGATGTCTGGAGGGAGCAGTGAGGAGCCAGTCTTCTAGATATGGAAACACCCAAAATCCCTTTGTCTCAAATAAGCTGCTATGACTGCCATGCATTTGGTGAACACCCTGGAGGCTGTGGTGAGAGTGAAGGGTAGCACTTGAAATTGGTAATAACTGGCTCCTAGTCAGAAGTGGAGATATCTTCTGGAGCGTTTGTCCATTTTTATGTGGTAATACATGTCATGAAGATCTATAGAGCACATCAAATCTTCCTTCTCTAGAAAGGGAAGGATTAACTGAACTGTGACCATCCAGAATTGTGTCTGTTGTACAAATTTGTTCAATAGGTTGAGATCCTAGATTGGTCTCCAGTCTCCTGTCTTTTTTGGCACTAAAAAGAATCTTGAGTAGAATCCGGATCCTATTTGGTCTGGTGGGACTACTTGGATGACACTTTTTTTAAGCAGCTTTTGAATCTCTACCACTGCTAGATCTGTCTGACCGGGTGGAGCATCGCGGATTCACTTTTGGGATTTTGGGAAAAGATTGAAGGGAATATGGTAACCTCTGGTAATTATTTTCTGCACCCAGGTGTCCGAGGTTATTGTAAGCCAGGCAGAATGGTGCAGAGAGAATCTTCCCCCGACTGCTTCCAGAGGTAAGCAATCGGGCCTCTGTTCAGGAGTGCTGATAGGGTTGTCCAGGAAAGGAATCTCTGGTTATGTGGACCCCTCTGCCACAGGAGGGAAATTCTCCAAAATAATTCCTCCCTTTGCTCTGGGAGGAATACTCACCATGTGTGTCCTGAAAAGGCCGTTGGGTCATCTTGAACCACATTTTTCCACTCCTCTGATTCCTGGAGTAAGGTCGTTGTGGAGTGGAAAAATGAACACCCACAGCAGAAAGGGTCTTTCTGCCTTTTTCACACCTGGCTAGTGTGTCTATGACTTTTGGGCCAAACAAGGAAGTACCATCAATGGGAGCACTGATAAAGGAAGACTTAAAGGGTTCCGCGAAATCACACAAGCACATCTAGGCATGACACCTAATGGCAATGCCTGTACCAGCTGCTGTAGACATCCCTTCAGCTGTATGAGCAATAAGCCAAATGTTCAAATTTGAGATCGGCTCCAAGGTGGCAAGTTGAGAGGCAACCTTAAATCGAACCTCATCAGATACTGCTCCTGTGAGGCTGTGTGAAAGCTCAGTTATCAGATCCCTTTGGAGTCTAGTAAAGTGTGCCAAGTTCAAGGACCGAATAATGAAGGTCGATGAAGCAAAAGCCCGCTTCCCAAATCTATCCATCATCCGAGACTCTCGGTTAGGAGGATGGATAGTTGAACTCTCGTCAGCAAGTTCGTTTTTGGTGGCAACTGCCACCATCATGGCATCCACTGCCAGACCTTTAGACCAATGGGGCTGATACTCTGGGGCTGAAATATTCTTATCCGGTCTCTGGGGAATACGGAATAGCAGAGCCTTCCACGCTTGCTGAACAATCAACTTAACTTGGTGGCCAGTGGGCGGGGTCACCCTAGTAGTAGAAGGGTGGGCACAAAAAGCTTGCAAGAAAACAGATTCCTCACAGGATGGGTTTGAGCTCTTCCAATCACCCTTCTGTTTTAATATCTCCAGGATGTCTCCAAAGGAGACATCTTCCGGGAGTGACTGGGGGGACCCTTCCCCTTCCTTGTAATCTGTGTCTTCATTGAAAAATTCTTCTGGAGAATCCATGTGCTTCTTCTTGCATGTCCCCTTACAGGGTGGCTCTTCATGGGAAGGTTCTGAGGAGAACTCCGAAGAGGGGGGACCCTAAACTGGGGTGTCTTGCAGCTCTTCTGCCTGTGATCCTGATGTAGCAGATTATGACAGCTGCAAACCAGATGAAACAAAAATATGGCACTCCGACAAGGATGGAATCAGCTGGGAGCTTGCTGAGGCCAAAGCTCTCTCCATAATCAGGAAGGCAGGCCCACCCAAAGAGGGATGGGAGCCTGGAACTGAGAAAGACAACCTTGGAACTGGGGTCACACCCTGCTCTGATGAGCCACCACCCAGAGTAGGAGCTGAGAGGGGGCTCGAAACTGCCATGGCCCCTAGAGCCATAGACGGCACTGTGTAAACAACCAGAACTGGTCGAAGTATCTTGGAACCAAAAACCACAGTCCTGGGTGTGCGATGGATCTGAAGGAACCAAAGACCACAGAGTTGACTCCAGCACCGAGGTGAGATCCACCGTCGGCAATGAGGTAACTGGCATCAGGAGCATTGAAGTAGGTGGCTCCAAGCCCTGAAATGAGGTTGAAGGAGAATAAACTGGTGAAGTCCTTGGAGAATAAGCCTCAGTTCCAGGTGGGAAAGAGGTTTGTGATGGTGTAGGGAGGCCTCTGGCTGTCAAAAGCTGATCCACTAATCTGACTATGTCCAGTTCTGAGAGACTCCTGGAGGAATGGATTGACATTTCCGAAGGAGACTTAGGCCTATCCAGAAAAGGGCTCAGATGTTGACCCAAAAAAGGGGTCCACTGAAGGGTAATATGTAGTCCTGGGAATAATTGGCAGATCAACTTTCATAGGCTGTTGTATAGAAGGGGAATGTGGAACCGAATGAGAGGACAGTGGTGGTTGAACAGAAACTATTGTTGGTGCTGAAGAGGTCGTCGGCACCGAAGTAATGGTCGGTGCCGAAGAGGTTTGAGTCTGAGCCGGTTCAATGACTAACAGCACCGATGTGGATTTAGTTGTTTTCGGTGCCAGAGGTGATGATATTGGCACTTTCAGTACTTTGGCTTTCATTTCCGAAGAAACTTTCGAAACCTGTGTATTTTGGGACTTTGCTTCATGTGCCAAAGGGGAGGTCAGAACAGACTGCCTTCTTTTCTTCACATCAGATTTAGGAGATTTTGTAGTCTCTGTCTTAGATAGGGCTTCAGTAAAAGGACATTTCAATAAGCCTTTCAAAATAAGTTTATTGCACCTCTCTGCTAAAGTACAGGTGCTAAAGCCCTGACAAATAGTACAAGTTATGTCCAAGTGAGGGGCACCCAAACAGTACATGCAAGAAAGATGCCCATCAGAACTGGGCATCTTTCTGCCACAGTCTTGACATGCTTGAATCTGGATGTCCGCCTTTGCTTCTCTTAGGGGACACACACACACTTGTTTGTTTACAGATGTACCAACAAAGTAATGGGATTTTTTTTTAAATGTTGCATAGATTTGTTTTTTATAGTTAGAGGTACAGAACTGGAACTTAGAAAGTTTTTTGATCATTTACTAGTGAATATTTTTTTTTTTTTATTTTTGAGTTACAGTCTGTGCATATTCATTATTTACATGTGTGTGCATGAGAAATAGCGTTCTTTCCACATTGTAGAGGGAATCTTCATATGCAAGTAAGTTTATTCTTGCTATGAGTGTACATCCCTTCATTTGATAAATTCCTACATTATGGGAGTTTTTTTAGAACCAAGGACATTATGCTTGGATGATGAAGATTATGCTGTGATATTTTGTTAAATCAAGGAAGAAACTAGATAAGGAAGAAGTTTATTTTGTGATGTGTTATGTACCTTTTGTAGAAGGGATGTCATGCATTTAAAAATATTGGCACAATGTAACTTCAGAAGAATGTTTGAAGTCTTTAAAGTTAAACATTTCTTATCAGAATGCACTTACCATAGGAAATCATGTTGTGCATTATTTGGAAGGTGAGGGACAAGCTAGTATCAAGAGCAAAGGGTGTACAATTTTCCTTATTTTTTGGAAAGTACCATAATTCAAATGAATGGCCATTATTTTAGAGTAGTGGATAACATAAATTGTAATCATGAAGGGATGGTGTATAGGCTTAAGTACCCATGTGAGAAATTTTACATGGGGCAAATCTCACATCAAGTAAGAAACAGAATTCAGGATCAAATCAGGGATATTTGAAATGGAATTTTTACAAACACGGGAAATCATAATTAGTATCCAGATTTATTTATTTTACTGTGTTTGCTTTCCAGTTTTAAATGTATCAGATGTATTACTGAAAAAGGAAGTTTGGTACATTTTTGCAGCTGATACTTTACAACCAAAAGGTATAAATAATGAATTGATGACAAATATGTATTCTAATAATAGTATAATTATGTTAGCACAACATGAATTATCTAATTTGAATACAAAGATATTTGCTTATTTATTTGTCTGTTAGGAAGAGCGGTTTAAGATTGTCTATTTTTAATGTCTACGTCTCTTTAAAATTTTAATGGTTAATTAAATTTATTAAGTTGCTAATCAATTATGTGTAAGTTATGTAAGTTGGTAGATTTTTCTGTTATTGCTTGATGGAACCCTAGAAGGACAAGGGCCAAAAACATTAGTTCTTGTACTTGTTAAATAAAAATAAATAAATAAAACAATGCCGATGATGTTTTTAGAGTTACTTCTTTTTAGTTTATTTGGCACTTTCAAGTGAACAATTCAAAGGGTGAAAAGAAATATAATGGTATTAGCATTCGCTATTTGTCTAGCAGAAGCAATTTTGGATAAGGAAATCACTGCTGGGTCTGATTTTGGGTTACAAGTATTTGTGAATTTGAGGTACCTTATGTAACCTATCAAACTTCCTAGAGGTAGGAGATTAACTGGTAAACTACAAGCTATCTAGAAAACATTCTCTAAAGAATAACATCTGCAGGTTGAGTAATACCCAGCTGTAACAAATCATAATACATTTGCTCAGCAATATGAATCATTCTGCTCCCATTGGAAAACTTTTTTTTTCATTTTAGTTAAGATTTAAGAAAAATAAAAGTCTTCCAGGGGGGAAACTGAAGCCACACTTTCCTCAGAATCAGTGTTCAGCATGTAATGATAGCCATGAAGCACAATATTTCCCCTGCAGTCTCTGCACTTCTGATTAAAACTAGAGTATCAGAAACAGAGGGGAACTCTTTTCCATTTCTTTTGAGAAGAGGAAACAGGAACAGTGAAAGTGGAAATCAGTTCCCTGAAAAATCAAAATAAGTCTTCCATGTCTACAGAAGAAACCTATTTTGCTCTTTTTGTTTTCTTTTCCTGGGAGAATCCCTGCAAGAAAAGACTGACTGAATGCAGTTACACTCTCCTGGGGCTCTGTCTACCTTTCCCAGCTAAATTGTACACTTACATTCAACTCTTCCCCTAAGACCAACAAGAGTGGTTCTCCCTTACCCATGGAGAGCAACCATATAGCTGCAGGTTCATTTTGGCTGTAGGTGCTACACCAGAGGGTCCATGGAAAAATGATGAGTGATCTGAAGTATCAAATCCAGCCACAGCAGAGTCACCATCAGCAGCTGAGGGAAATAATGAGTCAGCCTGACAACTTTCTTCTTCTTGCAGATGGGCAAGGAAACACTGTGAAGGTTGATAAGAGCTCCATAGGTCCAGCCAAGAAGGAAGCCTATAAGCCGGGAAGTAGAATCTAAAGGAAGCTGTAAATCTCAAGACAGCCCCCAAAACAGGTTTTTGAGGTAAAAAAAAAACACTCAAAGTCCTCAAAAGCACCAAGTGCTGCCCCAACACACAAGTACTAACACAATATGTATGAAAAAAATGTTAAAAATTATTAAAAAATAAACAGTTCACTCAAGAAATCAGAGATAAAATTCCATTTCACAGTGAACAGTGCAGAAAAGTAATTTTCCTAGACCAAAACATCTAACTTTCACATAAAAAAACAAGTTTACCTCAATAAAATAAGTTAGTGGAAGGTTTTCTCCTGCAAGGAACTTATCTACTCACCCTTGAAGAACTGCTGACTATCCGTCAGTACCATGAAACCCGCAGAAGGAGCGCACTTTGGTAGCAAGAAAGCTCTGTAGCTTTTGGCACTTAAACTGCCTTTTATATGAGTCTGTGCTCAAGCTCCCAGCAGTTAGTGTGTGGAAGGTGCCCTTAAACTTTAAAAAGCTGGCTTGTTGGTCATATCCTTGGCAGGATATAACCCAAATACCTCTAGTTATAGCAACAGTGACAACTCTTGGTTCAGAGAGAAATAGCTAGCTTAACACAGCGCAAAACACTACAAAATAGTGTTTATTAAATTTAACCAGCAGAGTTTTAAAACAAACCACGATAAAAAGGTTTCTGCAGCACAGCTTGTTTGACAACACATTTTAATTGAGCATGGTTAGTAGTTGCCTTTTAATAATAAAAAAAGCTAAAGCAATGCAATGTATAAACTGATCTACTTTGATTGTTAAACAAATTTGTTTAATTGTTTAATTGGATTACCAGCATTGTATATAAGCAAGCAATGGAATGGTTACAAGTTATCTTGAGAAAGCCCGTCATAGGTACGGGTGAAAGCGCTTGATTTATTTCCTTTTTCAACGTTGGATTCTATTTCTACTGAAAGTTTTTTCTTTCGTGTATTTTAACTTTGGCTTGTCATTAAAAGCATTTTACTGAAGGAGAAGTTCTCGATGACTACTACATTTTTGGGGATTCGTATGAAGAAGTTTATTGGTTACTTGTGCTTCTGCTAACTTTTTTCCTAGCTGTTTTCTTGGGACATTGTTCGTGTTTTGTGTATAGCAACAGTGATCTAATTTTGAACATATTGGTATTACATATGACATCAAGATTAACATGAAATGATTTTTTTGAGCTTGTGAGCATAATGTTCCTTTAACTTAGACAAGTAACCAGTATGTCGATTATCAAGCACTTGTTTGCTTGATAATGGGATAATTCTCCTTTCAGACTCCTAATCCTATTGTCTTCTTTTTTTTACTTTCCTTTTCTTAACTCAGTCCAAGCTGTGTGCCACATTTAAATTATTACCAGTTTCTTAGCACATGTTCCCTGTAAACACATTTACCCAGCATTTTAACAAATTCATTTCCATCTGGCAAACCTTTTCTTTTCTTTTTTTACTTCACTACTGTGCCCTTTTTTGGTCAAGGTTGATTCCACTAGGCTAGTGGCCTCATTTTAGGGGAGATCAGAATTGATTATATAGATTAGGGGAAATTTGTCTGGGACACCAGGAAAATTCCCCTACTTTGTTCAATAAGTGTTACTGCACATAATTCCAATATTGTCAGCTTAAACATACTGCTGGATTCACGATGGCTTGCACGGAGTGTACGAGTAGAGTAAGACTCCATGCAGCCATCATGTCCGACAAGCGATCCAGGAACAGCTTGTAGGGGCGTGTAAGAGAGCTCCTAAAACGTCTCCTACACGGACAGGGCTGGGATATGCAAATTACCTCACTTGCAGCCGAAAGGCATGCAAATGAGGTAAATTTGCGATCCAGGAAGCACAAACCTGTTCGAGTAGGAGCCGTGTTAGCTGCAGAAATGTACTCAGTTGACAACTGAGTACCGTTCTGCAAATAGCACAATGGAGCCTTGTCAGCTCCAAATAAAGGTTGCATATGGCTGAGGAAGCATGCCAATGGCCAAATATACGGCCATTGGAAATGTTCCCAGATGCAAAATTAAAATAAAAATCTTTTTTTTCGGCGATTTACGATGTTTAAGCATAGCGCAGCGCTGCGCAAATGGGATGCACTATAAAAACCATAAAATAAGAAAATAAAAGCCACAAACGTGGAACTTATGAAAATTGTTAAATTACAATGTAAGGGAATAGCAGGCTGAAGACAACATGGCCACTGAGTAGGGGTTACTAAGGGGAGAAGCCCAGTCTAAGACATGTAACCAAGCATTAGTAGGCAATCCTATGTAAATGAGTGTTAGGATAGTGAATCACACTTTTACATAGCAAATGAGCACAGTCAGTGGAGTGTAGGAGTAGGATATGGGGAGTAACAGAGTAGGAGATAGGTGACATCACAAGGGGGTATGTATGAAAGTAGTGAAGCTCATAGGAGCAGAGTGGCATGTGTCAGCTGTCAGTTAGACATCATGGAAAGAGGTGTGTCAACAGGTAGGCCAGGAAAAGCCAAGAAATGGAAGGTGTATACTGTGGATAACACCAAAGTTTCTTGCTGAGTGGGTATGCACGCGTGTGCGCGCCTGTAAACCCGAGTAAGACAGAGTGCGCATGTGGAAGCGTGAGTGCGTGCATTTAAGCCGGAGTAAGCATGTATACGGCTGTTTAAAGACCTGTAAGCACGTTTGCGCTGGTGTGCACGCGTTTTAACTCAAATAAGCAAGTTTTAGTCCATGTAAGCATGTGTGCGCGCGTGTGACCTGCTGTGAGCGTGTTTGCGCTTGTATGCGCATCGCTCCCCCCTGAGGAAACAGAAAGGAAAAAGGAAGCACAACAAATAGTAGGAAGCTACCAGGGAATACTAGTAGAGCTAGCAGGTGCAAACAATCATAATCAGGCAATTACACAGGCAGAACACTAGCCCAGCCCAGCACTTAAAACTCTGCAAACAACAGTGCAGTTTGTTTCTCTCAAGAGACACTGCAACACTGGAGTAAGCTACTAGAAGTGAAAACTGAAAAGACTTCACTCAGACAAAAAATGCTAGGGGCTGCCATTGCTGTTATAAGGCGACATATGCAACATGCTGAGGGTGGTGACAATACAAATGCTGCAGGACAACCCACAGTGAGGAGACTGAAAAGAGTGTACAGGCCCAGGGTCACCTACCAGGGGTTACATGAGCTGGAGATAGTGGAGCACTATAGAGTGGACAGAGACCTCCTGCAGCAAATTGTTGAGCTGTGCAAGCCATGCCTCACACACAGAACCAACAGAGGGGAACCCATCCCAGTGGAAACCAAGGTATGTGTTGGCCTAAGAATACTAGCAACAGGTACCTTCCAGAGACCAACTGGTGATATGATGGGGATATCACAGGCATCAGCATCCAGGGTACTGCACCAGTTCCTGGATGCCATGTCAGCACATGTCGGTGATCATGTATATTTCCCCAATTCCCGTGAGGTATTGGCCAGCAATATGCATCTCTTCCAGTAAATAGCAGAATACCCTGAGGTAGTGGGTGCAATAGACTGCACGCATATACGCATCAAAGCACCAGCTGGTGAGCGGGGTAGGGCCTACATTAACCGCATGGGCTTCCCCTCCATCAACTGCCAGGTCGTGTGTGATGCCCAGGGCATAATAATGAATGTGTGTGCTGACTGCCCTGGAAGCTACCATGATTCCCATATCTGGCATCTGACGCAGCTGTACCAGACATTTGCCAATGGGGACATCCCACATGGTCACTTAGTGGGGGATGCTGGCTATGCACTGGAGCCGTGGCTGATGACACCCATCAGAAACGCACACACACCTGAACAGGAACACCATAATGAGGCACATGCACAAATACGAAATGTAATTGAGCGTGTGTTTGGGTTGCTCAAGTCACGGTTCTGGTGCCTGGACACATCTGGTGGAGCCTTGCAATACTCACCAACTACATAGGTTCATAGGTTCATACTAGGCTATCTGCCCTAGGGCATTTATAAGCCTAGCCAGAGTGTGTTTGGCTTTCGCCACCCATTTTAAATTAATTTTGCTATGCCTTTTTTTGAGGTTAGTATACTGTGCCTCTGTCTAACAGTGACACAGAAGTGATAGCCGGGGTAAACCTACGATCTCCCATCCACTCATCAAGATTCCTCTTGAAGAGAGTCAATGTGGGACTCTGCCTAACCTGGACTGGGATTTTATTCCAGAGTGAAGGGAGCCTCTGGGTTATGAATCTGTCCCTCCAGCATGTCCTATTTATTTCAGTGCTGAGGTTCAAGTCTCTCGAGCGCGTAGCTCGATGGGATTTGGATTTTCTGAGGTGCAGCATGTCCATTAATTCCGGGTTGGACATGACTTTATACGTCAGGCACAGATCACCTCTGAGCAGGCGGTATGCCACTGAGTAGAGCTGGAGTTTCTTTAACCGGGCAGCATATGGCATCTGTTTGAGCCCTTTGATCCTCTTGTTGAGGTACTTTTGGGGTCTTTCCAGTTGCTGCAGGTGTCTGGTAAGGTACATCCCAAAAGGGGCATTGTACTCAATTATGGGCCTGATGAGGGATGAGTAAAGAGGTACGATGACATCCCCTGCTCTAGATGTGAATCCCTTCATGATTAGGTGGGCTATATAAAATGTTTTTCTAACCACTTTGGCCACGTGGTTGTCAAATGAGATATTGCTATCAACTTGGGTCCCCAGGTCCCTAATGACTTCTTCTGTACTTAATGGATTACCACCTATGTGGTAATTTGTGGGCACTTTGTTTTTGCCAAAGGGGATGACTATACACTTTTTGGCGTTTAGCTTGAGGCCATGGCTCTGGCACCAGTTGACTGTTTCTATGAGGCCCTTTTGGAGGATGCTTGTGTCAGCTGGAGAGTTGATTATGACGCCCAGTTTGCAGTCATCTGCGAACTTGGTCAGCCACAGTCCTTCCGTGTTGGCCTGTACCGCCGAGAAATATATACCGAACAAGAGAGGTCCCAGGACTGAGCCTTGTGGCTCGCCACTTGTAACTGGTTTGGAGTCTGACATGGCTCCAGCAATTCTAACCATGTGGGTTCTGTCCTTGAGCCAGTTTGCAACCCATCTAGTGACATAGGGGTTTATATTTAAGCTGGTGAGCTTATCTATAATGCCCAAGTGGGGTATTGTATCGAAGGCTTTTGCGAGGTCCAGGTAGGCTGTGTGGACCACCTTCCCCTCGTCAATGGCCTTGGTGACTGTTTCAAAGAAATCGACCAGGTTTAAGAGGCAGGATCTGCCCTTAACAAAGCCAAACTGGGTAGGATCCAGTGTCTGTAGGTCCCCAATATCTTTATTTATGAGGTCCATGATGATCCTTTCCATAGCTTTGCAGACCAAGCTAGTCAGACTGATGGGGCGATAGTTTCCAGGATCCGTTGAGGCACCACCTTTGTGGAGAGGGACCACTGTTGCTGTACTCCACTCTTTGGGTAAATATCCTGTAGTAAGGCTAAGACTGAACAGTAGTTTTATGTATGGGTTTAGCTCTTCTTGGAGTTCATGTAGGACGCAGCCCGGGACACCATCTGGTCCCATTGATGCTGTGTTTTTTGCTTTGGAGAGGGCGGCTCTTACCTGAGCATCTGAGATGTCAGGGGGGCAGCACTCTGTTGGGATAGATATTTGCCCTTTTGGTGGGGAGAGGGGGGAGAAGTTTGCACTGAACCTGTCAGCTAGGATGTTAGCAATGTCTGTGGGCTTGGTGTATTTTTTGTCATTTTGGACTAATTCTGAGCATATCTGGGAATTCCCACCCAGGTTCCTAACATAACTAAAGAAAGCCTTGTGATTATCCTTAGTGTCCTGTGCAATTTTTCTCGAAGCTGGCCTTAGACGATTTTATGAGTGCCCGTAGTTTTTGCTAATACTGATCAGAGATGCCTTCCCTTTTTGGGATTTTGCTCTATCATGTAGTAGCTTCCTCCTTCTATTGTATAGTTTGTTTATGGCTGGGGTCCACCAGACAGGACGTCTGCCTTTGGAGGATTGGGTCTTGGTTTTATTTGGGATTGCATGATCCATGCATTCCTGAAGGTGTCCATAGAATCGTTTATAAAGGATTCTGGTCTGGGACGTATTTTCCACAGGCCCGGGGGCTTTGAAGGATTTTGCCTCGGTTTTGAGGCGTGTGAAATTTGCTTTAGAGAAGTTTTTCACTGTGGTTTTCTGGGCAGGGGTGGGGTCGGGATGTGAATATCCAGTGAGATTAGTTTATGGTCTGATCTTACCAGTGAGGGATACACTTCTGGTCAGGAGCATAGTGTCCCCATGTTGGTGATGATCGGGTCCAGTATGTTTTCCCCTCTTGTGGGAGTGGTAACAAGTTGTTCCATAGCATTTGAGTTTATAAATTCTAGGAACCTTTGGGCTAGGGTGTTGGAGCTAGAGTAATGCTCCCAGTCTATGTTTGGGTAGTTGAAGTCGCCCAATATAATGGTGTTTGGAGAGACCTTCATATTTTCCAGTATTCTCAGGAAGGCCAAGTGGGGTTCCTGTATTTGGGAGGGTGGTCTGTAGCAGGCTATAAACTGGAAGGCAGTTTTACCCACAGTTAGTTGCACATGGATAGTCTCTGATGCTTCGTGCTGTGCCACCAACCTGGAGGTGTGGGTATCTTTGGCCGAATATTGATACTCCCCTCCTTTTGTGGTTCGGTCCAAGTTTTGGGGCCGAAAAGCATGGTATGAGGTATAACCTGGTAGTGCTGGGGTGCTCTCGGGAGCCTTGAACCAGGTTTCTGTTACTGCACAGATATCGATGTTCTCCATGCTAAGGGGAGTTTTGAGTGCGTGCATCTTGAGGTTTAGACTTCTGGCGTTGAGTAGCATTACTCTTAGTTTCTTATCCCTTGTGATACCTATGGAGGTGGATTTGTCTTTTGAGCCTTGCCTACAAAAGGCACTATGGGGTAGCAAGAGCCTTTGCCAATATCCAAAAGCCCAGGGGTGACAGGTGCAAGCCGTCCCTAGCGAAGCATCGTGGCTTGTCGAGCATGTCATCCCAGGCTGACAGGCATTGGATCCCCTTTGAATGACACCAACACTTAAGCCAATTGTTGAAATTGATCATCTTGTCTTCATATTGTGGCATCATTCTTGGTGAGGGTAAGATGCTACTCAAGGTCAGGGTCATACCGGCCTGGGCTACATGCTCAGAGAGCTCCTCTATGTCTCTTTTCATGTAGTCCAGGGAGTCTCAGATCATTCACACCAGCATGGACAATGACCGAGTCATATTTGTACTTGCCTTGGAGTGACCTGAGTGCTTGTGTTATGTGGCGGATCCTAGCACCGACAGGCAGCTCACCGTGACCTTCTCCTTGTTCAGCCTGGTGGCGGGCGTCAGTGTGCCTGGCGATAGAGTCACCTATTACAAGTGTATCAGGTGTGTTGTTTAGCCTTAAGGGCTGTGACTGTTCGGCACACTGGCTTTGTGAGCTATGTGTTGCACGTGTTTTGTTTTGGGGTAGCGGTTGCTTGGGTGTCTGCTTTGGAGGTCTCTGCTGCTTAGGCAGATTTTTATTTAGAGCCTCTGAGTATGTTTTTGTGTGTTTATGTGTTTGGTTTGTTGTCGTGGTAGGTCTATGTGAGACTGGAATTGTAGTGAGTGTGGTTTCCTTCTCCTCCTGACTGATTACGCCAGTACTGAGTTGAGAGAGCTTAGCCTCCAGTTTGGCTATATGGTTGCATCTCTCACATGTGTTGGAATTTGTTGGGAGGAGGAGAGGTTGTCTGTGTACATGAGGCAGTTGTAACATTGCCTCAAGATTCCCAGATTCACCAGCTGGACCGGAGAGGAGATTGACAACTGACCTTTGGACATGCTAGAATAGTATTGGGAATTCCTTTATAATTGAAAAAAGGGCCAGTGGGGAACAAGGTACTCAAGGGGAGTTTGTGAGGGTGTAGTGCTTTTAATTTTTTAGAGCTGACATATATAATTGCTTTAGTGAGCAAGTGCCAGGTAACTTAAATGCGATGTGTTACAGGTAACTTAAATGCAAAAACGACAAACAGTAACTTTCTTTCAAGTGAAACAAGGAAATAAGTACAGTAAGCAATGCAGATATCACTAGGGATCCACAGAAGTGCTAAAAGGCCGCGTTTTAGGTGGAATTAGCATTTCAGGGAAATAAACAAACAACAAGCATACAAATAAAGCTATATTCAGCAGGCCTGGATCTAGTCTATGCTACAGCAAACAAGGTGTACCAATTTCAGTAAGAAACAGTTAGAATATGCAGGCACTATAAGCCTTTAACCAGAAATTCCCTGCTCAGAAGGGCAGAGTCCAGCCTCTCCTCCCACAAGAGTGCAGACCGCAATCCTTCTTAACGTAAAATAACTGGCCTGAAGCCCAAGTGCTTAAACCAGAACTAATACACTTTTAGAATAACAGACACTGAGCTCTCAATCAGCAGTTCCCAACTTAGAAGGATGTAAGCTACCTGTCCTGCCACCACAGTGAAGGCCACAACCCTTCCTAATGTAAAACAACTGGTCTGAAGCCCAAGTGCTTAATCCAAAAGACTTAGAAATGATAGCTACACTTTAATCAAGTTACTATCAGCAGTAATAAATACAACTGAATACTTTAAAGAATGCCTGGATTAGTGCTCCAGTTATACAAACAAAGCTAGATTCAGCAGGCCTGGATCTAGTCTATGCTACAGCAAATGAGGTGTACCAATTTCAGTAAGAAGCAGTTCAAATATGCAGGCACTATAAGCTTTAACCAGAAATTCCCAGCTCAGAAGGACAGAGTCCAGCCTCTCCTCCCACAAGAGTGCAGAACACAAACCCTCTTAATGTAAAATAACTGGCCTCAAGCCCAAGTGCTTAAACCAGAATTAATACACTTTTAGAATAACAGACACTGAGCCCTCAATCAGCAGTTCCCAACTTAGAAGGATGTAAGCTACCTGTTCTGCTACTACAGTGCAGACCACAAACCTTCCTAATGTAAAACTGGTCTGAAGCCCAGGTGCTTAAACTAAAAGGCTTAGAATGAGTTACACCAAGCAGTAATAAATACAATTGAGTACTTTTAAGATGACGCAAAAGCAAAATAAAGTAGGAAAAAACACAAATACAGTAAAAGCAGATACATTTTTTTTTTTTTTTTTTTGTCATGGTATGTGCTATGCTACATAATATGATTCTGCGAAAACAGCTGCAGCAGGACCAGCATAGGCCTGGGCCAAACAGCCCCCCACCATTGCCAAGGCCATCACAGGCAGAGCGTGACTCGGAGGAGGAACAACCTGAGCCTGCCCCAGTAGGCAGAAGGAGGCGTGCCCAATATGCCTTGGCCTTGGCAAAGAGGCAATGCATAGCACATACACTGGCTCAGTAGGAACCCTGGAAATGATACCTCTCTCTGACTCCCACATATAGTGAAAGGGATGCCTAAGTTGACACAACCTGCTTTCAAACATGTGCAGGGAGTGTAGTATGTGCATCCGACATAGGCAGCTCTGCAGCACCACCTAAAGCATGATTGCCATGTGTTAAGTAATGTAAGGTAGTGCTAAACAGCATTTACCACCATGTAGTATATGCAAACTTGACGACCTTGAGTATCATCCTACCCTCACCAAACATGATGCCACAATATGAAGACAAGATGATCAATCACAACAATTGGCTTAAGTATTGGTGAAAGTGAAAGGGGATCCAATGCCTGTCAGCCTGGGATGACATGCTCGACAAGACATGATGCTTCGCTAGGGATGGCTTTCACCTGTCACCTGTGGCCTGTTGGATATTGCCAAAGGCTCTTGTCACCCCCATAGTGTCTTTTGTAGCTAAGGCTCAAAAGACAAACCCACCTCCATAGGTATCACAAGGGATAAGAAACTAGAAGTAATGCTACTCAATTCCAGAAGTCTAAACTGCAAGATGCACGCACTCCAAACTCTCCTCAGCATTGAGAATGTTGATATCTGTGCAGTAACAGAAAACTGGTTCAAGGCTCCCAAGAGCACCCTAGCACTAACAGGTTACACCTCATACCATGCTTTACAGCCACAAAACATGGAACAAACTACAAAAGGAGGGTGAGTATCAATATTTGTCAAAGATACCCACACCCCCAGGTTGGTGGCACAGCATGAAGCATCAGAGACTATCCATGTGCAACTAACAGTGGGTAAAACCGCCTTCCAGTTCATAGCCTGCTACAGACCACACTCCTAAACCCAGGAACCACACTTGGCTGACTAGAGAACACATGAAAATATGAAGGTCTCCCCAAACACCATTATATTGGGCGACTTCAACTACCCAAACATAGACTGGGAGCATTACCCTAGCTGCAACACCCTAGCCCAAAGGTTCCTAGAATTTATAAACTCAAATGCTATGGAACAACTTGCTACCACTCCTACAAGAGGGAAAAACATACTGGACCTGATCATCACCAACATGGGGACTCTATGCCCAAGACCAGAAGTGTATCCCTCACTGGTAAGATCAGACCATAGAGTAATCTCACTGGATATTCACATCCCGACCCCAGCCCATGGCCAGAAAACCACAGTGAAAAATTTTCACTAAAGCAAATGTCACACTCCTCAAAACAGAGGTGGAATCCTTCACAGCCCCTGTGCCTGTGGAAAATACGGCCCAGACCTCAGAACCCTTTATAAACACATTCTATGAACACCTTCAGGAATGCATGGATCATGCAATCTCAAATAAAACCAAGATCCAATCCTCCAAAGGCAGGCATCCTGTCTGGTGGACCCCAGCCATAAAAAAAAATACAATACAAGGAGGAAGCTACTATATGATAGAGCAAAATCCCAAAAAGGGAAGGCATCTCTGATCAGTATTATTGAAAAACTTTGAGATACAAATTGTACAGGACACTAAGGATAATCACAAGGCTTTCTTTAGTTATAGTAGGAACCTGGGTGGGAACTCCCAGATATGCTCAGAATTAGTCCAAAATGACAAACAATACACCAAACCCACAGACATTGCCAACATCCGAGCTGACAGGTTCAGTGCAAACTCCCCCCCCCCCCCTCCCCACCAAAAGGGCAAATATCTATCCCAGCAGAGTGCTGGCCCCCTGACATCTCAGATGCTCAGGTAACAGCCAGCCTCTCCAAAGCAAAACACACAGCATCAATGGGACCAGACATGAACCCCAAGAAGAATTGAACACAAACATAAAACCACTGTTCAGTCTCAGCCTTAACACAGGATATTTACCCAAAGAGCAGTGTACAGCAACAGTGGTCCCTCTCCACAAAGGTGGTGCCTCAATGGATACTGCAAACTATTGCCCCAGAAGCCTGACTAGCTTGGTCTGCAAAGCTATGGAAAGGATCATCATGGACTTCAGAAATAAAGATATTGGGGACCTACAGACACTGGATCCTACCCAGTTTGGCTTTGTTAAGGGCAGATCCTGCCTCTTAAACCTGGTTGAGTCATTTGAAACAGTCACCAAGGCCATTGACGTGGGGAAGGTGGTCCACACAGCCTACCTGGACCTCGCAAAAGCCTTCCATACAATACCTGGTTGAGTCATTTGAAACAGTCACCAAGGCCATTGACGAGGGGAAGGTGGTCCACACAGCCTACCTGGACCTCGCAAAAGCCTTCCATACAATACCCCACTTGGTCATTATAGATAAGCTCACCAGCTTCAATATAAACCCCTATGTCACTAGATGGGTTGCAAACTGGCTCAAGGACAGAACCCACATGGTCAGAAATGCTGGAGCCATGTCAGACCCCAAACCAGCTACAAATGGCATCCCACAAGGCTCAGTCCTGGGACCTCCCTTGTTTGGTATATATTTCTCGGAGGTACAGGCCAACACAGAAGGATTGTGGCTGAACAAGTTTGCAGATGACTGCAAACTGGGCGCCATAATCGACCCTCCAGCTGACACAAGCATCCTACAAAATGGCCTCATAGAAACAGACAACTGGTGCCAGAGCCATGTCCTCGAGCTAAACACAAAAATGTTTATAGTCATTCCCTTTGGCAAAATCTAAGTGCCCACAAATTACCACATAGGTGGTAACCCATTAAGTATGGAAGAAGTGATAAGGGACCTGGGGACCCAAGTTGATAGCAATCTCTCATTTGACAACCACGTGGCCAAAGTGTTTAGAAAAACATTTCATAAAGCCCACCTAATCATGAAGGTATTTACATCTAGATCGGGGGAGGTCATCATGCCTCTTTACTCATCCCTCATCAGGCTCATAATTGAGTACAATGCCCCTTGTGGGATGTACCTTATCAGACACCTGCAGCAGCTGGAAAGATCACAAAAGTACCTCACCAGGAGGATCAAAGGGCTCAAACACATGCCATTTGCTGCCTGGTTAAAGAAACTGCAGCTCCACTCAGTGGCATACCGCCTGCCCAGAGGTGATCTGTGCCTGATGTATAAAGCCATGTCCAACCTGGAATCAATGGACATGCTGCACCTTGGAAAATCAGAATCCCATCAAGCTACGTGCTCAAGAGACCTGAACCTCAGGACTGAAATAAATAGGACATGCTGGAGTGACAGATTCATAACCCAGAGGCTCCTTCCACTCTTGAGTAAACTCCCATTCCAGGTTAGCCAGAGTCCCTCATTGACTCTCTTCAAGAGGAATCTGGATGAGTGGATGGGAGATTGTAGGTTTACCCTGGGTATCACTTCTATGTTACTGTTAGACAGAGGCACAGTATACTAACCTTGAAAAATGTCATGACAAACTCCACTTAAAATGTGTGTTGAAAGCCAAACACACTCTGGCCATGATTATAAATGCCCTAGGGCAGATAGCCTAGTATGAACCTATGAATAGAATCACACAGACCAACTAGTACAACTATGGTCAATGTGGAGTAATGTTTGGCAATGTCCACCCAAGTTGGTGAATACACAGCAATGTTGGACAAGCATGGTTTAAGTAGGCCATAGCTGACCAAAATGCAACATGCTCATAGTTGCCTAACTGGCCCTTAATCAGTCTGGTCTGCTCAGTATGAACATTTAAAGCAGTGATGGGACTCAAACCCATGATACTGTGCACCATAGTGAAAGTACTGAACCACTACACCATGACAGTATTACAGTGTTCAACCAGTATGAAAGAATGTTGACAAGTCTTTGCAAATTATCCCATGGAAACCCTGCAGGCACAGCACAATCCCTGTTGAGTTATGACACAAAGGAGTCTGGCAGTAAGAACACAACATGACTTCCAACACACACAGTATAAATGTCAATATTGGTCATGTTCACACACAGCCACAAATGTAGTGGACTTCAGATCACAACATATGGAAAGGTCACACTGGGCATGCTCACACACTTGGATAAATGAGACATATGTCAGGCAACAAACCATGGAAAGCCTGAACTGGGCATGCTCACACACTTAGGCCATGTCTGAGTATAGCAGTCGGCCACACATATCTGGCAGTTGTATGTGTTAAGCCAGGAACCTCCCACGATCCAGCAATCTGCCCTGTTCACACAGTTAAATGACAACAGACACATATATTAATATACTGGAACCCTGTCATGATCAAACATGTTACGCAGATACACAAGTTGTTCATAGAAATTGGGAAAGCTACAGCAATAAAGACCTGCAAACAGTATCAGCAACAAATATTGTGCATCTCCAACATAAACATAGGTGCAGAGGTCGATACTAGGCTGTCTGCCCTAGGGAATTCATAAGCCTAGGCAGAGTGTATTTGGCGTCTGCCTCCCCAGTAGAGTAGCCTACTGTGCCTCAGTAAAGTAGGTCACAGAAGGCACCCTTTAAGGCTAGTTTGCTGTGCCTCTGTCAAGCAGGGACTCAGTGGAGATCCCAGGGGTGAATTTGCAATTTCCCATCCATGCGGCTGGATTTTGCTGGAAGAGGGTTGGCGAGGGGCTATGTCTAACTTTAATTGGGATTTAATTCCAGAGTGAGGGGAGCCTCTGGGTAATGAATCTGTCCCTGCAGCATGTCCTATATAGTTTTGTGCTGAGGTTTAAGTCCCTGGAGTGTGTAGCTCTAAGGGTCTTGGATGTTATGAGGTGGAGCATGTCCATTACTTCTGGGTTTGACATGGCTGTGTACGTCAGGCATAGATTACCTCTGAGTAGGCATTAAGCAACTGAGTAGAGCTGGAGATCCTTTAGTTGAGCTGCATAGGACATCTGTGTGTAGTCCATGATCCTCTTGGGGAGGTACTGTTGTGGATACTGTAGTTGCTGCAGGTGTTGGGTAAGGTACACCCCAAAAGGGCCATTGTAGTCAAACATGGGCCTGATGAGTGACTAGTAGAGGGCCACAATGACCTCCCATGATCTACATGCAAACCCCCATGTGATAAGAAGGGCTATATAAAGGTCTTTGCAATGACTCTGTCAATGTGATTAGCAAAGGAGAGGTTACGATCTATGTTGGTCCCCAAATCTGTAAATACATCTTCTGTACTTAATGGATTACCACTTATGTGGTGATTTGTGTGCACTTTGTTTTCCCCAAAGGGGATGACTATGCATGTCTTAACATTTAGCACGAGGCCATGGCTCTGGCAACAAGCATCCATCTCTGTGAGACCCTTATGGAGGAAGCATGTGTCAGCTGCAGTGTTGCTTATGGCCCCCGGTTAGCAGTCATCTGTGACGTTTGTTAGACATAATCCCCCCATGTTAGTCACAACCTCAGAGAAGTACATACCGAACAGGACAGGTCCCACAACTGAGCCCAGTGAGACACCAGTTGTAACTGGTCTGGAATTGGACATGGCACCTGCAATTCTGACTATGTGTGCTCCATCCCAGAGGCAGATAGCAACACATCTAGTGATATAGGGGTTGATAGTTAAGCTGGTAAGCATATGTATGATTCCTGAGTGGGGTATTGTGTTGCAGGCTTCTGCAAGGTACAGGTAGACTGTGTGAACTACCTTGCCCTCATCCATGGCTTCAGTAACCGTTTCAAAGATATGAACTATGTGTAAGAGGCAAGATCTGCCCTTAACAAAGCCGAATTGTGTATGATCCACTGTCTGGAGGCTCACAATGTTTTTGATTATGACTTCCATGATAATACGCTCCATAGCTTTTCTACCACACTAGTCAGGCTTATGGGGTGATAGTTCCTGTGGTCCGTTGTGGCACCACCTTTGTGGAGTGGGAGCACTGTATCTGTATGCCATTCTCAGGGTACATATCCTGTAGTAAGGCTAAGTTGGAACAGTGACTTAATGTGAGTGTTCAGTTCTGCTCAGAGCTCGTGTAGGACACAGCCTGGGACACCGTCCGGTCCCATACATATGCTGTGTTATTTGCTGTGGAGAGGGCACCTTTCACCTGTGCATCTGTGATGTCAGGTAGGTTACATTCATTTGGGATGGGCATCTGTACCCTTGGGAGGTAAGGGGGGGCATTTGTGCAGACTCTGTCTACCAGGGTGTAGGCTATGTCTGAAGGTTTAGCATATTTTGTGCTGTTATGCAACAATTCAGAGCATATCTGGGTTGTTTCCACACATATTCCTGACATAACTAAAGAAGGCCTTGTGATTATCTGTAGTGTCTGGTCAATTTCACTGTCAAAATGTGCAAGTGATGATTATATGAGGGATTGAAGTGTCTTGCCAATACTGTTCAGAGATGTCCTCCCTCTGTGGGATATTGCTCTGTTATGTAGTAGCTTCCTTCTTCTGTTGTACAGCTTATATATGGTCGGGGTCAACCAGACAGGTCTCCTGTTTTGGAGGAGTCATGGTTTTATTTGGGATAGCATGATCAATGCATACCTGCAGGTGCTCATACAATACGTTTGTAAAGGATTCTGCAGATTGGGCTGTATTATCCTCCAGCATGGGGCCTTTGAAGTATTCCTCCCCAGTTTTCACAAGTGCAATGGCTGCTTTTGAGAAATTCTTTACAGTGATTTCCTTGGCTGGGGGTGGGGACGGGATATGGATGTCCAGGGAACGTTGTTTATGGTCTGATCTTAACAATGAGGGTTCTACCTCTGGTGTGGAACATAGAGTCCCCATGTTGGTGATGATCAGGTCCAATATGTATTCCCCCTTGTGGGTGTGGTGACTGGTTGTGACATAGCACATGGATCCACAAATTGTAGTGGCTCTAGGGTGATGTTGTTGAGGGCCTGAGTAGTATCCCCAGTCAATATTTGTGTACCTGAAGTCAACCACTATAATGATGTGTGTGAAGACCTTCATATCCTACACTGTTCCCAGGAAAGCCGAGTGCGGTTCCTGGGTATGGGGGGGGGGGGGTGGTCTGAACTACACACCAAACCAAAAGGCAGTTTTGCACTATGGTAGTTGTATATGTATGGCCTGTCATGCTTAGTGCAGTGGTACCAACCCAGAGGTGTGTGTATCTGTGATGTATATGGATACACACCCTACTTATGTTGTGTGTTACAAGTCACGAAGCATGGTATAGAACATAACCTGGCAGTGCCAGTGTGCATATGTGACCCAAAAGGCAGTTTTGCACTATGGTAGTTGTATATGTATGGCCTGTCATGCTTAGTGCAGTGGTACCAACCCAGAGGTGTGTGTATCTGTGATGTATATGGATACACACCCTACTTATGTTGTGTGTTACAAGTCACGAAGCATGGTATAGAACATAACCTGGCAGTGCCAGTGTGCATATGTGACCCTGAACTAGGTGTCTGTTAATGCACAGATATTGTTATTCCCCATACTGAGGGATAGTTAAAGATGTACATTCCTCTTTGGAAAGACTGATGATGTCAGCACCCTATAAATACAGCAGGAGAAGGGAAATCATCCAGTAATGTGAATAGCATGCTGCGCTAATGCGTCTCTCTCAAGTATCATAACATAATTAGGTAGGGGTTTGAATCCTGCAAATGCTGTGTGTGTGTTTGGGGTGGCAGGGGGGTGTGTATGTATGCAATTCTCTGTGAAAGGAATGGCCTTTTTGAAGACTGGGATAACACACTAAAAGATGTACATTTCTCTTTGGAAAGACTGATGATATCAGGACCCTATAAATACAGCAGGAGAAGGGAAATCATCCAGTAATGCGAATAGTGCCCTGCGCTAATGCGTCTCTCGCAAGTATCATAACATAGTTAGATAGGGGTTTGAATCCTGCAAACACTGTGTGTGTGGGGTGGCAGGGGGGTGTGTATGTATGCAATTCTCTGTAAAAGGAATGGCCTTTTTGAAGACTGGGATAACACACTAAAAGATGTACATTCCTCTTTGGAAAGACTGATGATGTCAGCACCCTATAAATACAGCAGGAGAAGGGAAATCATCCAGTAATGCGAATAGCGCCCTGCGCTAATGTGTCTCTCACAAGTATCATAACATAGTTAGGTAGGGATTTGAATTCTGCAAACACTGTGTGTGTGTGGGGGGAGTGTATGTATGCAATTCTCTGTGAAAGGAATGGCCTTTTTGAAGACTGGGATAACACACTAAAAGATGTACATTCCTCTTTGGAAAGACTGATGATGTCAGCACCCTATAATTACAGCAGGAGAAGGGAAATCATCCAGTAATGCGAATAGCGTGCTGTGCTAATGCGTCTCTCACAAGTATCATAACATAGTTAGGTAGGGGTTTAAATCCAACAAATGACATGTGTGTGTTTGTCACAGTTTGTCAATGTGTTGTGTGTTTTGCTTTTATTATTGTATGACATATTATTATAACACGCACCAGGTATGTGTGTGCCACATACAGATATGTACCTGTGACCTTTAATAGTTCCTATGTGTGAAGCCTGCCTCATATGATTACAGTTGTTACCTTTGCTAGCATGTGCCGCAGCTTACCAGACCTTAGGCCATACATGTATGTTGGTGACAATGCAGGCTACTGCAGTGATCTGTGTCCTAGGCCAACTATGTGACACACACCCATGAAAGCTTTGATAGATTAATGTGGGTGAGGGTTCATGTCTGGAGTATATGTCAGACATATTAAAACACAGCAAAGTCTGTGAGTGATGGACATCCAGTGTAGGTGTATGGCAACTGTTGCCGATATGCATACAGACACCTTCTTGCTTAGGTGATACACCGAGGGACTGCAGAATACCTTTGGAAATGTGAATATCACAGGATAGACAAGATAACACTTGTCCACATGTACACACCATTACCCGTTCTACATGATGGGTGCTACCAACTGCATGGTACTGTTGGAATACTATGTTAATTACATGCCGATGACAATGCTACAGTTGCGTTACAGCAATACAGCATGGCTTGGACAACAGGTATCTGTCTGTATGATACCCTTGTGGTGGTTAGGTGTGTCATGTGTAGAATGCATTGTAGGCCACTGTATGCATTTGCAGTTGTGGATGGACATATCCGTAGTGTGTTGACATGTACGTGAGACTGCTATATGCCAAAGAGTATTGTTCCCAGGGATGTGTGGGGCTCAGTAAGAATGGCTACTGGTATAGTGTAGTACTGCAGGGATATCACTGACACCAGGTTCCTACATCTGTGTATCAGTTGAGGAGACACCATGTAATGACCACGGAATGTCAGGTTATGTAGGCTGTGTGTAGTACCAGAATGCAGACCATTGACATATGGAAACCGTATCACCCACAGCATACTGTCAAACCATGTCATGTTCCATGCTAACCATGTTCACAAATGTACACCTGCAACTCTGTGCTGCAAACATCACACATGTACTGTCCACACCCCAACACATGCAGGCACAGGTACACACAACAGCCATGTGGCACATGTGCAGACAGTACACTTTGGGAATTAACACCGGTGTATACAAAACTACAGTGACAATCATAGTTAATGCATCATGCATGCTCGAATATACCCACAACGATATCATTACACTGTGATGTTAACAACATGATATTATTACTACAGTGCTATGTAGTCACCCTGTGCATCAGCACCATGCTATCCTGTTCCTGCATCAATGTTACAGATGGCAGGAGGTGGCACAGTTTCATCATATGCACAGGGTGTGTACTTGGTTTGCCAGAGTCTGCCATTGACACATCCAATCGACATGTGTGTGTGTGTGTGTGTGTGTGTGTGTGTGTGTGTGTTAGTGAGGGACAACAGTACAACATGGGGCAATGCTGATGCGATGTGTGTGTATATGTGTTAGCCCTAGGTGTTAGCATTATGTGTGTGTGTATATGCTTGCACACAGTTCCACCACGTGGCTGCCATATACGGGTGTTTGTGGACAGCCACAGACTGTACCTGCCAGGTCATACAGCTCACTGTCTCTGGCCACGGACACAGTACCTGTGCCTGGCAGGTGTGCTACGGACAGTATCAGGTACTAAGCCAGACTGGGTACTGTCATCAGAAGCAGTGGGATGTTGACTGGACACATGTCCCTGCTGGGACTGTCCAGAGCCACGTGCACATGGTCTTCTAGGACGGTGTAATGACAGCACAGACCCAGCATTGCTGGGGCTGGTACTGGCACTATGGAAGTGGCTGTGGGTTTGTTGTCCGCAACGACTGCCAGCTGATGATGTTGCTGGCATACGTCCACGTCGATGCCTCAACCGCCCTGCACTGTCCTGGCTCCTGGACATGTAGTTGTGGAAGAGATCTAATGTGTCCCCCCAACGTCTATCAATGACCTCGCTGATATTACGGATGGCAGCCACAACGTCACACATAGTGTCATTCATAGCAGTGCGATGTGCTCTAAGCTCCCTCAGACCCTGTCTGGTGTACCGTTCCATATGTGCCTGTGCCTACATTACAGCCCGGAACATAGCTGAGGTTGAAAGACCTCTGTGGGCACGTCTGACAGGGGCAGTATGACCACGGATGCTCCCACGAGAACCCCTGGACATCTGCCTGTGTGGTACCATGTCAGGAATCTGGCCATGGCTGCTGTGAGGGGGTGCATGTGCCAATGATACCAAACTACCATGGTCAATGCCCACTGTATGCTGTCCCTCAGCTAAGGACATTGATGACAATGGATGTATCGGCAGGATGACTGTGCGCATTGATGGGGTTGACTGCTGTGTAGTGTCGATTGGCTAACCAACGACAGACCCTGTCACACCTCCCTGTGCCATTACACATGTATCATCATTATCACTATCCCCAGCAGTGGCTTCAGGTTCCCTGCTGCACTCCACCAGAGCAACATCAGAACCTGTGAGAGGAAGATAGGAAACACAGTTTACAAATGTGTACAAGATGTTAGCACATATGCACACATGCACACAGGTGCACATGCACAGAGGCGCACATGCACACAGGTGCACATGCACAGAGGCACACAGGCACACTCCTCATTACAGCAGATACAAACACAGACACACCTGCAATCCAACACATACACAATACTGTTTGAGGGTGGGTGACAGTATCACAAGGAAAAACATCACTGCACACGTGTCAGCATGCAGATTATGTGCTGCACAGGAACATGCAGTGCAAGTGTAGACAGCCCTTGTTAATAACAGTATATGTGTACTTGTTGGTTGTGTGTAGTTGTTCAGTGATTGTCTCCACCCTGGGACACAATGTGTACAAGGACATAACAATGTTGTGCAAGTGTTACAAGCTGTGGGGGCATATATTTGCACACACACACAACACATGATGGTGCTACGCAATAACTGCTATGTGTACTTTTGTGGTCAGTGGAACTGGATGTGGTGTAGTAACGTGAGCCATGATCAACATGCTTCTTGTGGTCAGTCAACAATAATAATGTGTGCCAGACAGGCAGCTAGCATGCTGTACCTGAAGTGCAGTAACATGACTACATCCACAATTACACAGCCACTTGTTACATGGGTGTGTAAGGTGGCCAATAGTGAGCATTGCCTAACATGAATGTATTATTTGTTCAAGACTGTTGCACAAAGACATGGTAGGCCTCTACCCATCAGGTATATTATGTATGCTGCATAGAGGATAAGTAAGATACTGAAGGGTGGCCATACAGTAGGTGTCATAATTGGACATGTGTAGCAGGCTAAGGTGTAGTGTCTATGCCAAACATGTGTGTGTTGTGTACATGTGTATCAGATATGCCTATACAATGTCCAGTACTGTGTTGCTACACATGTATGTCATGCTCTGTGTATTGCATGTGAGTAAGGCAGCTACTGAGAATAATGGGATATGCGTAGTCTCACAGCAAACATGCACAGCATGCATTATGTGTAGGTGTTACATGTGCACACACTACACCTCCATATGACATGCACATGTCATTAGCAATAGTATTGTTATTACACACTCACCAGCATGGATTGGCTGCCTTGCTGTCACTCCAGAGGGATCTGCAAAAATATGACAGTGATTGCCAGTGGCCACAACTGTGCCATTGATACTGTGAGTATGATAAAGTACAGTAGTACAACAGGTGGCTTTCACAGGTGTACAGATTATGCTCAGAATATCAATCTTGCAGAAGAATAGGCAGTTTAACAGCTACACACACCGTACATATCTCACACATGCATAAACTACCAGTACAGAGACCAGTCAACTACAGATATGGCATGTTACCTGCACACTCCATTTCAACATGCTGGGTGGCTCCAGCCTCCATAATGACACATGTTTGTGGATGTTGTTGTTGTTGGCCTGGAGCCACAACACTTAGGAGGTGCTCCTCCACACTGGTGAGGGGGGGTGGATAGGTACCCCACCACCTGTGGCAAGCTGTTGTCTGTGGATATCAGACGCACACTGCCAGACATGTCTAATTAAATCACTGCAGTGATGGCGTTCCTGCTCATATGTCCAGTTATGCATGCCTATGTCATTTACCCGACGGACAAGATCTTGCCACAGTGCAGCCCTCTCATGCTGGTTCTGGCTGGTCCTGGAAAACAGCACAGAGAAATTCTGCACCAGGCTCTGGTGGATCTCCTGATCCTCTGCTGCTGTATAAGGTGGGTTACGCTGATGCACCATCACCCTGGAAGGAAAAGAAAAATATGTGAGCAAGTCATGTGGCACACTTAATATTCTAATGTACTGATATCACTTAACTGCCATATATAGCATCTGTCTGTCTATCAGGGGATACACATGTTCGATACCACATATCAGTGCTCAGCCCACAACTGTCTGACAGTGCCTGCCACACTCCATACAACAAACTAGTATACACCAGCACTCGGCACACTGTTTGGGATACAATGCACAACCTCACACTGGGGGTATGTATTAAGCTAATGGATGAAGAATATTGTCATCCCATGCAATGCACATTTACAGTTTCAATGGTAATCCACCCTAGTCTTTGATGCCATACCCCTACCTGACATATGTGCACAGTTGTTAATATAGCCAGCATACTGCTGTCACAGAGTATATATGCTGCCAGGTACACACACATACCCTGTAACACACATGTGATTGCGGCCATGGTACAGGCATCATTACACACACATTACACATACATACAACACACAAATGTATGACGACACAGATGAGCATTAACTGTGTACCTTATAGTACTGTGTGCCCCTACTTACAGATACCTATGCATGAGGTATGTAATCTGTGCAGACTACAGGAAACACACCAGACAGTGTTACCAGGGAATGTGAACATACACCATACTGTAGTGTTTAGGCCTACAACTTCAGGTAGTACAACAGTTCATATGTGAGCTGGATTCAACAGCAGTACCACCTACTGAGCATACATGTATTGCTTCTGCCTACGATGGGACACCGCAGTTGTACACAGGGAACTACAGCACAACATATGCCAATCTACTATGTTTGCATCCCGATAACTGACACATCTTTCTCTGGCCTCACACTTACGACACAAACTACCATGACAGACACAAACTCACGCTAAGCTATCACACCTTTACAGACCTTGCACACAGTCAGTGTCACACTCATTCAACCTCACATAGCTGGTATTGCACTGAGTACATGTGTGTGTGCATTGTGTCATAGGTAGGTACTATGCTATTGGCCCTGGGCCGCCTAGCCATATGCTACCCTGCCCTTTGTGACACGTGTAATGTGATTTTACTGGCTCCTGTGAAACGGTTACACAGAGGTGACTCACAGGGCATATTACCTATCTCCATAACATTCATCAGGGGTATGTATGACATCTACTAATAAGGAGCCTTGTTTGTTAATGCTGGGTGGTTTAGTCCAGGGTATGGCATATTTGTGTATTGAAACCTGTACCTCCAGCATGTGCTGTTTAGTGCGGTGACAAGGATTAGGGCCCTAGGTCATGTAGGCTGGACGGATTGTGAGGTGTTGCCATGGTGGTTGGCCGACTGGTATGGGTGTGACATAACTCTGTATGTCCAGCAGTGGTAACCTCTGTGTAAGAAGTATGCAAGGCACTCTAGCTGTGGTTTTGTGAGTCAGTCTACATAGGGAATGTAATCAATCAAAAATAGCAACCATAACAAAATAGAACACAGCAACACGGATCTATAAAGGCTGTCTTCTTACTCCATAAACTCCACCAATAATTCCAAGAGCAGTCGAAAAAACAAGAATAGCGAAATATAAGCTTTATTCCATAACAAAGATAAAACAGGATTGAGCGCTTTCGTCTCCGTACCGGAGACCTCTTCAGAATCAAAAAAAGCAGTCAATGGCACTCATTTATATCATAGCCAGTAACATCATAAAACAATAATTGATGTGCTTTCCATAATTGATTGATAATTAATTAATTTTGTCCACCATTCCTTTAAAGTGCTGTAGCACCCAGTATGAAATGTATGTATATATATCTCTCTTCATACATTGGTATATTCCTAGAATAAAATGTACAATACATAAAATATAAAAATATAAAATACGTAAACTAGGACTAGTCTAAAAATATATATATATATATAAAAATATATATGTATGTTCTGATGAAAAGTTGATATATAATATGAATATAAAAATATGTATAAATATATATAATCTAAATATAAAAAATATATAAATACATATATATATACATTCTGAAAAATGTATATGTGAGTATGTCACCCTAACTATATAGTAACAACCTAATAGTTAATGTATGTACCATTTGATTATGCATGTGTGTATGGTTTCCTAGGGTCCTGGGATAACAATTTTAGTGCTGGTAATATAGAAATATTGTCGTTAAGACCCTTTCCACTACATGCATCTAGTTTTAATTGCCACATCATTTCCCTATATGTCAATCTAGTTTCCCAGTCACCTCCTCTTTCTAAAGGTTCCACTATCTCCAGTACCCAGAATTTAAAATTTGCTTCCATACAAACTAATGAATGCCTATATAGTGCATTATTTTCATTTTTGCGGTTGATGTCCCTGATGTGTTCATAGATTTGTTTCCTTAGATGTCTTTCAGTCTTCCCAATGTAATAACACCAACAGGATTTACAGTAGGCTAGATATACAACTCCTTTTGTGTAACAGCTACTATATTTTGTAGCTTTCAGGGTTGCTCTAACACTAGGTAACTTCACTATCTTTTTATCAGCTATAAAAGAACATTGGGGACATCTCCCACATCTAAAGGTACCTTTTTTGTTTGTAGCGTAACCGTAACTACTATTCGAATACTGTTCCTTCCCTTTTTCTAAGATATTTTTCAAATTGAAATTCCTCCTGTAACTATAAGTCAGAGTATTTTGAAATATTGTCACTCTTGTGGGCATAGATCTAAACATATCCCAAGTATCATTTATACACTTTTTAAGCCATCCAATATTTTGGTGGTATGTTAAGGTCAAATATGAGATAGTTTTTGTGTTATTTTGTTTGTTTCCTGCATTTGTAATACCCACAGTTTCCCCCAGATTGTGATCAAACCCAAGTAAAGGTGGGTAGTTGTTTTTTCTTCTTTCTATTACAAATTTTTTAATAGTCTGTGTTAAAGCTACTGGGTATCCCCTTTCGTGGAACATATTTTCTAAAATGTCTATTTCCTTCAAGAAAACTTCTTGTTCTGTTGTCATCCTAGACACACGAATCATTTGCCCTTTGACAATATTCTTTTTCAAATGAATAGGGTGGTCACTCTCATAGTGTAAATAAGCATTGGAAAAGTTCTTTTTCCTATAAATGGTAGATTTATATCTTTTAGCTACTTCATCCTTGTAAATAGTTACATCAAAGTAATGTGTTATATCTTTGTAAATTTCATGGGTAAACCTAAGAAAAGAGGTACTGTTATTAATATATTCAATGAACTCCCTGATGGTCGTTTCTGGTCCTGTCCACAAAATAAATATGTCGTCCAAAAACCGATAATACCCATGGATATATTGGTAAAAGTCAGATACAAAAATATACTGTCTTTCCCAGTGTAGCATAATGATGTTAGCATACATGGGGGCACATGCTGCCCCCATAGCTACACCTTCTGTCTGATGGTAATATTCGCCTTGAAAGAATATGTAATTATTTCTTAATACCAACTCCATATTTTCTAAGATTATTCTAAATTCATCTGGCTGCAAAAAGTCCAATTCAGTTAATATCTTTTCAAACCATTCCAACCCTGTAGAATGGGGTATAACAGTAAATAGATCCTTGACATCAATGGTAATGAAATAAACATTCTCCTTGTATGTCAAGCTTCCATTCTTTTTCAGGAAATCCCAAGAATCTACTAATAAATGGTGATATTTAGAGTGGTACCCCTTTAATTTTGTGTCTATGTATATAGCTAAAGGTTGTGTCTTGGAACCTTGGGATGATACAATGGGCCTCATTGGAGGGTCGTGTACACATTTGTGGGTTTTGGGAATACCAAAAATAGCTGGAATAACTGGCTTCCATACCTTCAGATAATTATGTAATTCCATATCAATAAGCCCTTGTAACAAATTGTCCTCTAAAATGTAGTCAATCTTTTGGTATGAAATATTAATTTCATTCTTAGAGACAAGGGTATAACTATTGGTGTTGTTTAAAATATCAAGCATTTTTCTAGTGTAGTCCCATTGGTTCATTAGAACCATACCCCCACCCTTGTCAGGTTTCATAACTCAAACTTTTTCATTACGTCTGAGCTCATAGACAAGTTTGGTTTCATCCCCCGTTAAATTACTTTAATTCTTCTTTATGTTATAATAATAGTTGTTTCTGATTTGTTTGGTAAGTACATTCTCAAAATACAAAATATCATGCTGTAGTGGTGGGTTATACATACTCCGTTTTTTTTAAATTCCCTGTCCATCAGATGGTCCTGTATCTTTAAAAATGACTGCTAAATTTAACTTTCTACTGAATAACTTGACATCTAGCAAAATACTCTCAATACTGGGTGTCCTGTATGGTACAAAGGTAAATCCTTTTGTAAACAGGTGAAAAAAGGTCTCATTAATCTCCATGTCGGTATAATTAAAAATATTAAAATTGTTGAGTGAGTGTATTATAGAGCCCGTCTCATTTTCAATGTGTGTATTCACATGAGAAGAATTCTCAAACATCGTCAAATTGCCTCTCAATTCTATTTGTCCATTCCTCTGTTGTAGAATCGATAATCCCCCGCCACCTGTGCATATGACTGTTGTTGGGGGGCTCGTTTCTTTACCCTCTCTGATCTCCTGGGGCCTGCATCTTTTAAAGGGATGTATTCTTCTCTATTACAGTTGTTCTCTTGATAATCATTGATATTTTCATCAAATATTTTTTCATTGTTGTAGTTATTACATGTATCCCCATTTTCTACCTGTTCAGTTCTAGAAAAGTTATCTGGGTTCGTGGTATAACCCGTGTGTGGTCTATGATAGGGTCCCCTCGAGAAGTGGGTTCTCCTATAGTTGTCTCCCATATATGCTATACCAGAACAGTATTCATTCAAATCCCTTCTAAGCTTAGATGTTTTCCTATTATAATTACGCGTGGTAACAGTATCGACATCTTGTATATTTCTATAATATATATGCTTATATTCTTATAGAGAAAAAAGTAAATCTTCAGTGATTTCCTTATACAATTTGTCAATCTCAATTTTTTCAGATATTTTGTTCTCATTGTGTTTCATAAGTGCTTTTATAACAGACAATCTACATTCATTAAAAATATTACTAATGTTCTTAAACAATTCATTCTCAACCTCATAATTAATGTTACTAGGAAATTTCTGGATCCTCAGTCCTTTAGGAACAACATTGTCGTGGAGACACTTGTTGAAATACCAGTTTTCCACTACAAGGTTCCTATATCTGGTTAATAAAAGTTTAAAAGTCTTGCACTTTTCTTTGTATGTTGAGTTGTTTCTTCATTTCGATTCCACCACAGGGGTGGAATTGCTGAAAGATTGGTTTAACCAGTGGTGAAAATCCATGTGGTAATATTTAGAAAAGTTGTTCCCCCTGGAATGTGGATGAACATTGTGTCCCAATCTATTAAAGTTATCCGGAGAACTCAAGATGTGCTCGTTTGGTGTAGATGTTCTTCTCGTCCTGGTATTTCCGCCTTCTCTGACGTCAACGCATCATCAGCTCTGTTTCTAGGGCTACTCTGAGCACAGGGAATAGTATTCCCCGCCTCCACAGGTGTGGGGATGGTTTGCGAGTAATTTTGAATGACTCTAACCAGTTCACTCAAAAGTGAACTATTTTTCAGAATGTATATATATATGTATTTATATATTTTTTATATTTAGATTATATATATTTATACATATTTTATATTCATATTATATATCAACTTTTCATCAGAACATACATATATATTTATATATATATATATCTATTTTAGACTAGTCCTAGTTTAGTATTTTATATTTTTATATTTTATGTATTGTACATTTTATTCTAGGAATATACCAATGTATGAAGAGATATATATATATATATACATACATTTCATACAGGGTGCTACAGCACTTTAAAGGAATGGTGGACAAGTTAATTAATTATCAATCAATTATGGAAAGCACATCAATTATTGTTTTATGATGTTACTGGCTATGATATAAATGAGTGCCATTGACTGCTTTTTTTGATTCTGAAGAGGTCTCCGGTACAGAGACGAAAGCGCTCAATCCTGTTTTATCTTTGTTATGGAATAAAGCTTATATTTCGCTATTCTTGTTTTTTCGACTGCTCTTGGAATTATTGGTGGAGTTTATGGAGTAAGAAGACAGCCTTTATAGATCCGTGTTGCTGTGTTCTACATAGGGAATGTGTTTGAGGGCATTATCAGTCTTTGTTAGGTATGTCTGTGGCCTTTCCACTTGCTGTAGTTCTCATGGGAGGTACATACTGCATAGGACATTGTGAGGTGTAGAGGGGCACACTGACTTACATTTCCCTAGCTGACACACCTTTTGTGATGACACGTACCATGTACAGGGATTACAAGACTAGTGTGCCACTGTGGATATCAAAGGGGAGGCTATTTTACACCTGTGTCCCATGTTCCCTTCTGACACCTCCAGTGGTAGGCAGGCAACCACCTATGTGGTAGTTAGTGGGTAACATGTTTTGGAATGGGGTATGGTACTGCAGTATCAACATTGGTGTTCAGTCCATGCCTTGGTCACCAGGCACCTGTTGCAGTACATCTGCCCCCATGTCTCACTCTCTCTTTATATATATATATATATATATATATATATATATATATATATACGCACTGCTCTATATAACCATATATATATATATATATATATATATACATATCTATAGGCATTCATATCTATCTGTATATATGTATGTATCTACATATCTATATATGTATGTAACATATATGTATATACATATTCTATCTATATATCTCTATCTATCGATACATACCTCTCTATGTACATATATATATATATATATAGATATATATATATAGATATATATAGATTATGTATATATATATATATATATACACACACACTTCTAAACATCCATTGCTGTACATATACATGCACATGTAGGCACATAGACTGCCCACCTTTCATGGTGGGAATATCACTTCTGAAACAGGTGTGAGACATACCATTCTGTAATGATATTGCACAGTGTTGTGCAGAATGCATTATGCTGTCCTCAGGCCGTATAGCTGTAGCAGGCCTTACTGTCTCAGTCCCACAGAAGTTCGCCACCACATGACATATACCTGCACTGCATGCTGTTTTCAATGCACACACTACAACCTATATTGATATGTGCACATAGCAACCTTCAACTACATATGTATGTCCAGCCTTCACTAACAGTTGCAGTATGTCCCTTGCCCTATGCACATCTGCATATACATATAGATACAGACTGCTAACACATATGGAGGGTTCACAGTATGTAGATTATTAGATTATGTAGTTTACATTACCTTTGTCTCTGACAGCTTTTTTCTTTTGGCTTGCTGGCTTTTTTTTTGGTCTCTGTCTCTCTCTCTCTCTATTTATATCTATCTCTCTCTCTTCTCTCTCCCTCCAGTTGCTGCAATGATATTATTGCTTGTGTGGACTGGCAGTACAGGCTGCTTTTGTAGGTATCTGCACATGTGCATGTGATGGCCTCTGCACCAATTGGTGGCCAGCATTTAGTAATTGCATGCAGCCTGCTGTGTGGTAATTGCAGTTCTCACTGTGATTTCAGGACACTGCTATAAAATGATAGGTTAGGTAGGCGTAGGCCTTCCAGTTTTGCAAGGTGGGGACAATGCTGGTTTGCTGTGGACACTGTTGTGTCAGTCAGAAGGTTGGTATATCTCTCATATCTGAGGCTGTGTTGTAGCCACTGAAATGCATGTTGTAATGAAACCTGACTGTTGATTCTTCCAGTGCACACTTCTTAGTGTGCATGTTAACTCACACCTGCTAATGCTAACACTGTTTACATGGGAGTATGTACTTTCCTGTGGGATTTGTGGATTAACTGGCATACAACAGTAGTTCTTGCAATGTGTTGCTATGGCTTTTCTATTTTCCCTTTACATTCACTCCTTGAATGCCTGATATTTGTCTTTACTGGAATGTGTTGCTATGGCTTTCCTATTTTCCATTTACATTCACTCCTTGTAATGCATGATATATTTCTTTCAGCACTAAGTTTTTATATGTTTGCTGTGGCTTGGTGGTACTTCATGCAGTCTGGTGAGCCTAAGGTCAGGGGTTTGACACTTACAAAGGTATTTTATTTTGCTGCTGAGCAGTACTGGGGCCTTGTCATACAGAGTGAATAAGGCACTTTTAAACAGTTGTAAGCGGGAAGCAGGAAGTCAGTGGGGAAACCAGCTAGGGATGTGCAGGCTGGGTGTAGGGAAGGTCCATAGCTGCACATTTCTTTAACTGCAATAGCTGTACATATGTTTGACATTTGCTGTGACATTTGAAACCTTCCACCCCTGAGAGAGGGGTGAGGACAACTAATTATATTGCACTAACAATTATGAATATCAGGCACATGCAGTGCTTGTGAACTGCTATACTGTCATTAGTATGTTAGATGGCTACATCCTTTGATATTTCTGTGTTGTACTCCTACATAAGGGCATGCTTGTGGAAGTAATTCTACAGCTATTCGTAGAGTGTTTAACAGCAGACAGGCTGATATGCCTGTGTGTTTCTGACACTTCCAGGCCTCAGATAATCTCAGGTATATATTTGACCAGCCTCAGGGAAAGGTACATATCAGTGGGATACACCCGTGATATATTTCAGATATTCTGACAGTGGGGTATTTTGAGCATATGTATTACAACACCATTTCTGACATGCAAGTAGTGTCTACTGTAACTTATTGACAGTTACCATTACGTGGGATTCCCCACCTTTCTGCCTACTGTGAGTACATTTCACAGGGAGTCAGTGGGGCACAGTTAACATTTGTTTGCAAATCAGGGACATCCCTGTAAATCAGTCACAGTTGGGAGGTCTGGCCTCTTACCTATTCAAATATGGCAGTGTTTACCCTGCTCTGATACTGTGTGGGGTTTGTAAGGTGCTACTGTAACATTATTACCTACTAGCATGGCTGTTTCTCTTATCACACTAATGTAATGCAATTCCACAAGAATTGCCAGTAAAAATACACAGAACAAGCTTTGTGTAATGGCCTTCCTATTTACATTCACTCCTTGTATTTCATGATATATTTCTTTCAGCACCAAGTTCTTGTATATCTGCTGTGGCTGAGTGGTCATACAGAGTGACCAAGGCACTTTTAAGTAGTTGTAAGCGGGTTTGCGTGAGTTTGCGCGATGCTTAGCTACGCTTAGCTAAGCGCACACAAGCGCACACCCGCTGACTACTGCTTAAAAGTGCTTACTCCCGCTAACATCCGCGCTATTTTCTTTTAAAGAAAAGAAAATGGGGAAATAGGAAAGTGGTGAAAAAGGGGGCACAAAGAGGATAGGACAGTAGGAAAACAAGCTCGGGATGTGCAGGAAGGATGTAGGGAAGGCCCATAGCTGCCCAATTCTTTACCTGCAACAGCTGTGCATATGTTAGAAATTTAGAGTGAGATTTGACACCTTCCACCCCTGAGAGAGGGGTGAGGACAACTAAATATGTTGTACAGCCAATTGTAATTATCAGTTTACATGTCCAGCAGACATGTATGCGAAATGTGCAGCTATGTATGGGGCATAATTTTTTTGTGGGAACAGAGTGCCCTTTTTTTATTTTTTTTTCAGGTGAGAGTGGAATGTGAGGTACAGGAAGTAGGTATATTTGGGGAGGTAGGTTGGGGAGGTTAACAGACAAGACAAACAAGACGCATACAGGGGCGGAGTATGACACGTGGGGGGTAAACACAATTGACAAGGACGGATGTTTGGATATCGTAAGCCCATGAGCCCACAGATGGCAACAGTGGAACTGAGATCCCCACCCATGGGTAGTTACCACTGTGCCTTCACAGCCCAGGCCGGGGCTGTGCTGGGGGCTGGATAGGACGGGCAGGCACACACGTGAGTTGCGCCACTCTCGCCTCAAGCTGGCGTAGGGGATCAGTCACAGAACGCCTGATCTCACTACGCACCACAGACCGGACCCTATGGAGGGTGAGTGGAGTCTCTCCTCTGGCCACTCTTGCAGAGGGGGGACAAGCCCCATCCCCTGCAAGCGCTTCCACCCGAAGGTGGCACAGGGCCACCGGAGGAGGAGGTCCCAGCCTGGGCACTGGTGCCAGGTGCACTCGCCAGTTGAGGTGGGAGAGGTGGGTCCGCTGGAACCCGCCTTCCCTGTTGTCCTATGTTTAGCAGTATTTTCTGGTATTTTGGGTTAGTAACAAACACCATTCAAAATTAGTTGTAACAGCATGCATCAATATTCCCATTAACCAAACACACATGAATTCCGAACATTGAGCAGTAAGCATAACACATGCATATTTAGAACAACAGTGGACATTCCAACAGCATGTAGGGTTGATTGGTGGCAACAGGCCATCAGGTTTGGATATGTGAACAGGGCACATGCATCAACGTACATGCAGATATGTATAAACCAACAGGACAAATGTCCATGGGAATTAATTGTGAATACACATACCCAGTTTGGTGTGGAATGGCATAATTTGTGAAAATAGGGTAGGGTGGAGAAATATTACATTAACAACTTAAACTACCTATACATATACTGTACATTACTAGTAGATGCAGATAAATATCCCCTACATGTATTAGTACAGTTTCCTGTATGTAACCTTAGGACTGTTGGTGATGGGGATGTTACTGCTACAATATACATTCCATTTTTATTCATATATATTCATATCTGGCTGTGTTCAGGTAAAGCATCCTGCTACATTTGATTTATTTGGGTCTAGAGAACTGTGGATGTTCAGCATTTCATACAACCATACTATCTCCATAATGCAATGGTACAGCAACATATACAAATTGTGGGACAGACACAGTCCAGGTTCTGTACTTTATTAAAGACATTTCACTCTTTGATTGTGGCTGTCTCATTCATTTCATTATGTAGTGAATGCAGTATACCTTTATTCCAGACTTATTACAGCTTTCTTGGTAGCTTCAAACTCTCTTTCTCACACTCTCTCACTTATTTTATATTTACATTTCAGGATGGTACTTAATTCTAGGCTTTATTAACATTTATTACTGGGTTACAACAATCCTTTCCAGTTGACTCACTTATTTCATATGGCAGAATTTACAAGGATGTATTCGACAGTTGTCTATCCTTTGTTGATTGATTACAACACTCATTTTCAGGCTGAAGCAGTTATCTGATATTACAATACAGGTGGGAACTGTATTTGAGACTTGTTTAATCTTTATTACTGGATTGCAATACTCTTTTTCAGGCTGCATCACTTATCTAATCTTACAATACTAGCAGAATCTTTCTTCTAGGCTTATTTGACCTTTATTACTGGGTTACAACACTGAACTCTTTTACAAGCTGTCCCACTTATATTCTATAACAATACCAGCAGAATAATTACTAATCTGCCTGGTGGCGCAACCTCGACAGCCTATCAGCATAGGCTTGCCGATTCGCGGAACGAACACCTGCAGCTGTAATATAAATGAAGGAATATTGTAACATACCTATCCATACTATAGGCTAGGATAGCATTTCTTACATACTTAATTACATGGATACTTACTCAGTAGTGGGGCATTGGGCATTTGGCGGGCTTCCTGGATCCATCGGTTCAGTTGGTCCTCCTTTCGTCGCTTCAGGTCCACATGGTGGTGATGGACCTGTTCACTAGTCCTCGGAATGCCTGTGGCACTGGTGAGATCATGTGCCAACCGGTTCCATGCCTCTGCCTTATACGCTCCCCATTGAACCTGGCCCTGCATGAGTTGCGCTTTATGATCATGGACTAGGAGCCAAACCATATATTTTGACTCCTCAACGCCCCCACCTTTGTGCTCTAAAGCGATTTCCCTCTCCTGCACCTGTCATCCTGACTGCAAATGGGTACCACAATCAGTTATGGTGTGTATTCCCACCTATGGGGCTTATATATGCCAGTTTTCCAGGACTTATCTGTGATTGGCCATTTTGGATATTTCTCTGCTTACAGCAAACCTGCTTTGTCATGGTTATATTTTCATTCATTCCTATATGTATGGTAATACTGCATTTCTCAGAACAACTGTCATGGCTTAGTGGTTCAGTACTTTGACTATGGTGCACACTATCTCGGGTTCGATCCTTGCCATTGCTTTTTTATTTTACTACTGTCTAGACAGGCTAGTAGGTGTGTCTGTGTGCAAAGGCGACTTTGCTACAGCTTGCCCAACGTTGCCCGACGGTAAGCTGGTTGGCACACTAAGCAGCTCCGCGCAAACGGCTTACGCTGGGTAACATGTTATTTAGCCATAAGCACTCATATTAAGCTGGGTAAAGCACTGCCCAGCTACGGGCACTCATATTACACTTGTTAAAGCGCTGCTCAGCTACGGGCACTCATAGTAAGCTTGTTAAAGTGCTGCTAAGCTACGGGCAATTATGATCCTTTTTATATATACATAATATAGGTTTTGTTCAGAAATACATGGGCCATTTCATTACATTTTACTTAAATTAAATTTATATATATCAGGGAATTGTTTCATACTGATTTAAAGAAAAATGGAGAGGGATGTTATGGGGCTCGAACCGTGACTACCTATTCTTTGGGCGACGTCTCTACCGCTACGCTATTGATACTTTGCTTAATTTGCATATGTAGATCTTATATGCTTTTCGATGTCATATCCGCTAACTGTGGTTGAGCGAAGGGCATACCCGCGCAAACGAGTGCAAATGCGGGCAAACATTTTGGAAATTAAAAAAAAAAAAAGGAAACTGCTATTTTTACATTTTACATATTTTCAGTAGGGTTTAGTCTGTGGGAATGTGTGGTGTTGTGTTCCTTGACATTTCAGCGGACTCGCTCGTGGGTGTTTACTTTCAGGACTCTGACTCTTCTGGGGGCATGTCCCTTTGCTGTACTCGGCAATCGGACACGTCCCCTACTTTCCTACATGGACCGTGTTAGACTTGGGTATGATTCAGCATGCCCTCATGAATATGCATGGCATGCTGACATCATACCATTCAACTGCAGCCTCCGAGTAAGACATATTAAGTCTTATACGGAGGTTTTGTGAATCCGGCCCATACTTTTTTTCACTCCTCAGCTGAAATGACTAGTAGCACATTTCTAAGCAGACTTGATGTAGTTCTTTCTTATAATATTCTGCCATCACCATCATTATAGTTTTCAGTTTTTACATTGTTGACTACCATCTATCTGTCAAATGTTTGTTTATTTTCAAGACGTTTTAATGTTAGAATTTCTTCTATAGTCTTCATACTTCAGACTTTTATCCTTTTGATTTTGCTCTCATTCTCTGTGACCATTTCATAATTGCTTCTTCAGCTGATGTGGCTAGCTCCAGTCCAGCTGGAATTCAGGTTAGAATGGTTCTTTCTTCCTCCTTACCCAACCTTTTACAATCCTCCTTTTAGCCAAACTACTGTCCTCTTCCCTAGGCTTATCTCTAAGTTGTCATCTGTCCTAGGTGAGCCCTAACCTCCAACATTCTTTGCTTCCTTTGACCTCACCTTCTACCCACCTTGACCGATGCTCCCACTTCATCTGAGTAATGAATGCACTGGCACCATCTACTCTCTGCTTCTTTTTACCGTAGGAGCAAAGGGCTTACACAAAATACTGTGCACTTTATTCTACAGGTCAATGACCTTACACTAAATTCTACACTAGGAAATGTGTAAACCAAATGCCTAGGTAAGAAAATGAGCTGAATACTAGCAGTAAAGCTACCTTTGCAGGTAAGTAACCTGTCATACTGTAGGAGTGGTGTCTTCTTGAAAGTATTCATTTTCATTACAATATTCATGACACTCCCCTCATTTTCATGAAACCAGTTAATGCCACATGCAGATCAAATCTGAGCAAAGTGGTGTGAAATAGTCTTAAAGATCCTAAGTGTGAAAGCTTGTAGTCCAAGACTTGTCAGTTACTTAATCCTACTAACACTAGTATTCTTGATATAGTTAATATAATCTGCATATTATTGACTTGCTCTTCTTTTTTCTCTATAGCTTTCTTAGTCTTCCCAGTTCGTGCTCCTTGACTTTTGGAAGACATGTTAATTAGAAGATTTATTAAAGGCAAAGCAACTCATGCAGAAGAAATTAACAGGCACTTTTTACCCTATTTCCATTACGTGCACTGATACAATGTAGCACTTACAGAGATATATGCAATACAGTCTGAAATGCTGTGCTGTACACCACATTATTAACAGTAAGCTACTGCATGATAACCGCTTTCATTTTTTGTCTATGCAACTTCTGGCAGTAGCTGTATCTTATACACTCAGTAGGAGCTCTTTTTAATTTTCCTTGTTGCTGAATTGATGATGTTTCAGCTTTGCCTGTGTAGCACAAATTTTTTAGACCTAAATGTTTCCAGTTGCTATTAGTTACTCACTTTTTATGTCCAACTTCTTGATCCACACAGTACCTTGTGCTGCGTCATCATGATGCGTTACACTACTGAAGAGGACAACTATATCCCATGCTGTAACAAAATATTTACTCTTCTTAGCAATAAGCACATTGCACTTTGCATCACTGTTGTTGAAGATTAATGCCAAACAATTTGCACTACTGTATTTATTTTTAACGTTGTTAATGGTAGTAAAACACTAACCTTAGTCATCTGTTCTGGTTTCATTCAAGAACATTTCACAAATGCATAAATTCCCTGATTACATATCACAACTCTGATATTAAGTGCTTCAGACAATGTTAAAGGACTGTTTTATCTTACATTAAAGATCAGACACTGATTACAAAAATCTAAATTGCAGAAATTCCTTGGTTTAGATTCTATTTAAATTTTCTTGTTGGATGAATTTGTATTTTTTTTTACAAACATGTCTTTGAGGAGCAGCATAGTTGTACACTGCTTACACGGTTGTCTTGTGTAGCTGGGTTCCTTGATTCAATTTTCAGGTATGGTACATTTTATTTAGAGTTTGCATGTCTACTAATTTTTAACATGGCATCTTATTTAGCTCCACATTCTAAATACCTACTGCAATTTGACAAGCCTGAATTGTCCCTTGGTGTGACTCCATGACCTGTAATCAGTCAGCTGGCTTCCAGTTTAGGGCTGTTTTCTGTCTCATGCTCATTGCTTGCTAGGTAGGCTTTGTCTTCCATAACTTGGAGTTGGATAGACCAGATGGGCACAGTCTTGACAAATACTCATTACCTTCTACAGTAAATCACCAAGTAGCTTAACTTACCTCTGGATAGTCTGACGGATTATTGTGTCTGTGTGGGGGAGTCTGGAGATGTAAGATAAATTAAGAGGACACTGCTCAGCACCACATCCAGCTGCTGAATGAGAATACATATGAGAGCACTCAAACGAGGTTACTCACTTAACCTTTAGTTAAAGGCTGGCTGCTGAAAAGAGTGGCAATGCCAGATATAGGGCCACTGTTCCCTACTGAAATCATGAATTTGCATTGCTGAGCCCCTAAGACACCTAAAAAAGACAGACAGTACAAGAGAAGATCAAATACTGAACATTGCTCTTCCCTTTTAAACTTTTTTTTTTTTTTTGCAGGGCAACAACCCCCCCCCCCCCCCCCACCACCACCACCACCACCACACACACAGAATTTAACTGTACCAACTCAGAGATTGCCATACCTCATGGAAAAGGGAACATTCTGAGAAATGACAAAAATGACAAGCTCAGACTTAATATATGTAAATCTGGATTTTTGCCCATTCCATCTCCAAATTTTGAGACTCAGCAGTTCGAATTCCAAGATTTTAAACAGTTACTGGGGCCGCCATTCAGAGAGAGGTTGCCTCTATATGTGGAGTGTATGAGTACCTAGCAGTGGGGTGGAAAGGGTTTGTGCTAGTTGCCATTGACAGTTTTTTGAATTGTCCATTTCCTAACAGCATGTTACGAACTTGGTAGTTATCTAAAGCTAGAGGGATATTTTAGGGAGGAGTACAGCCCTACCAGGAAAATATAATGTTTTTCTTCCTGTCAGGGATAGGCCACTTACAAATAAATGGTCAAACATACTGCATCATAGTAATTTACTTAAACTCAAACATAACTTGGAATTATTTACTATTAAGGAATGTTACCCAACATTACTTGGTAAAGTTTAAATTTGTCAGTTTCTATTCCCAGATTTGGGAATCCGTGATCAATATCTGCATGAAATATCACTGCCAGTGCAGTTTTTATTTGTGTTCCAGAAATAGTTTAAAGTGGTAGAGCTTTTTTCTCCGTGATTGTGTTACAGTGGAGGTACAAGAATGGGGACTGAGGGCCTGGCCCCCATTCAGAAGTCAGTTTTTATTAATTTCATTGAGTTGAAGGTTCAGATAATTTTGTCTTGAAGAAATGTATGGGAAGCTTAAGGAACAGATAATGTACTTTATCTTGTGCTAGAGAATATACTCCCATCATTTAGCACCTTTGAAACTACTATCATAGCGTAGCATACTCACAGAAAATGTATTTTAGTTGGAGAAATTCCTGTTATCAAATTAATGGCCTGAACGTATAAAAAAAACTGACTGACCACATTATTTCTCAGTTCCCAGTTGCATATTAGATCCAGGGGATACAAAGAACAATGGGATCTAGTCAAGTTAAAAAGCATGTACGCTAGCAAAGTTGCAAACCGAGTGCATGGCGTAGGTTTGGGCACTATTTCTAGCAACCATTATAGCTACAGAAAGGGGGAGGAAGAAGGACTAATGGCACTGCTTAACAAACATTCTGTTGTTAGTATAGCAACTCACTTACTATACAGGCTGTAGCCCAGACTACAACACATGTGACTTGGATTCAGTCGCCAGATACAGCAAGTTAGAAGCTGGCAGGAGGGGTGGGGTTCATTGCTGGCCAGCCTCTCCCTTCTTCGTGGATGGAGTGTTTTTCTTTCTGCACACAAGAGCATCCTGTGGTGCAGACAAAAATAGTTATACGTCATATACCACTCAACCTACCTCAGAGTAAGAAATCTGGACAAAGCCACAAATAATGGGGGGGGGGGGGCAGAGGCCCAAAAATAGGGACACTTTTTAAATATTGGTCTTACAAACTTTGAAAGTTGATAGACTAACATGTTTTGCATTAGCATAAATTTTCTGAAGGATATGAAATCTGGAATTCAAATGTCTGCCATTATTTTCTGATTTCAGTCCCAATGATTTGCTAGTGATTTGCCAGAAAACCAATTTTTATGAGAAACAGGCCAAAAATATGAGGCAAAAATCTGGACAGTTGAGGGGTATGCTATACATTTACAGGTACTGGCTAAAGAAGCACTGCAAGATGGCAATGAATGTGGTGAGGTTTCACCCTGCATGTTAGAGATGATACAGCAGAAACCTATTAACTAACTCAGAAGACTTGGAGCGTATTTACATCATGCCAAGTCACAGCTGAGTACAACCATTTGCTACAAATGAGGGCAAGACAGATCATACTGTTAGTCTCATATGAAGTAATCAGGCCTAAAGCTTCCTTTCAGATATCATAATCCAAATAAATGCCATGGATTCCTTCAGAACAGAACTGGTCATCTGGGGGATGTACCTTGAGTGCTGAGTATAGTGATCTGAGATCCCTCTCGATACCTTGCAGTAGCCATTAAAAATGTTTTTACATAAAAAAAAATCTAAAGCATCATAAAATAGTAGAACATTAATGCAGAATTCCAGAGTAATAAAAATCCTCGGTGTTGGCTAAAGCCTTCAAAGGGGGTAACAATATCGCTAAGCACTTTCTTCTCACTACGCAGACTAAGCCACTGTTCATTCTGTTGGCTACATGTGTGTAAAGGAATTAGCAGAACACATATTTTGTTTGTGATCAACTGTTACAGCAAAAAAAAGGCTACTTGGTTAAAGGGCCTACCCTGACACAAATGTAGTACATAAATATAAAATTCTTAGTGAATATATCCCGAACAAAGTACAACCAGTATGCTAGGTAGAAGGTCACCAATGGAGCTTAAAACCAGTAGTCTACTTTTACATCTCTGAAAAATAACAGAGATGAAGTGTTTCAATTAACCTAAGCTACAAAAATCTTAGCACATATTTAAGCTGCACCAATCTTCATAAATATAGGACTAGGACAGGAAGTCCTGCAGAACAGTCCTGCCAATGCAAGTTCATCCCATGCAAACCATACTGACTACAGTGCAAGAAGAAAGATCAGAGTAGCCCACACAATGGATGACAGTACTTGGGTACTCCCAGAAGCTGGACATTTACAAGACAGTCCAATTGTCTAAGGCACTCACCACAACAGTAGATGTTAAAGTGGATCACTGTTACAGTAGTACTAATTCCTGGGGCTTCTGCCTCAGCAGGGCCAACATCCTTGCATTCTCAGTATAAATAGGATAATTGTTGATCATGATCTCCTGGGGAAGGACTCCCACAGTGGACTCTGCATAATCCTGATCCTAGGTATTATTCCTCCACAAACTGCCAATGGGAGGGCCAAAAGACACCGGAAAAGTACTGTTGTGTAAATAATCTTACCAGAACAGTAGATGTTTGAATAGATCACGGTTACAGTAGCTTAAACTATATGAGATATACCTGCCAGGATTTTACCAGATGGTCAGCTTCCAAATCTTTAGGACTCCTTCCATATGCCCTAGTCTCTGCAATGCTTGAGGACAGCAGGATAAAAACAGTAGCCAGGGCACCAAGACTTCAGAGCTTTTGTGCCCTAGAATAGGGAAGAAAGCCCTGAAAGCTACATATAAGTTAGGAATAAAAGGAAGGCACATAAATCCACACCCTGGAAAAACAAAAATAGGATGGAAGAGAGAAGGGTGCAGCTACTGGAGCAGTAATATATTCAAACTTCAACTGTTACGGTAAGTCTATTGACACAGATCTACTATGTTCATCATTACATTACTATTGTAATAGCCTAAGCTACATGGGGCTGAATACCAGAGCTTAAAAAGAAGGGGAAGAGGAGGAAGAAAGATGAGAGTGCAGGGACTCCTGGAGAACAGTGTCAGAGCAAAGCTTGGTCTGGACCTACAGAAATAAAGCTGGTGTAATTTGGTAAAAGTGTGCCTATATGACCAAGTTGCTATCTGTAGTGTGACTCCAGAGTCCACCTTTTTTCTAAGAGCCACTGATGTAGCCAAAGTGCTAGTAAAGCAAGCCCCAGCTTTTCCTAGAACTGTTTTATTATGGTGAGGATAACAGAAAGCAATATAATCGAACAACCATTAGAAACTATTTGTTTTGACACTGTGTCCCTTTGTCTTGCCTTGATAGGAAACAAACAGCTGATTAGTTACTCTGAAGGTTTTTGTCCTGTGGATGTAATACCTGTATTGTCTATGGACATCCAGAGTGAATGGAATGCTTCTCCATTATTATAAGTTCCAGAAAAAACAGGGAAATGAACAGAATGGGTCGGTGTAACTCTGAGAAACCCTAGATACGAAGGAAGGATTTAATCAAAACATATCCTATCTTTGAGAAAAAAGAAGAGATGAGGATGACTCACAGTAAGTTAGTGACTCAGATACCTTTTTGCAGAATACAGAGCAAAATCACAGATTCCCAAAATACAAATTTCAGTCAATTTCATGAGTATGTTCAAAAGGAAACTATATATCTTTTCTGAGTACAATATTCAGATTACGGAAGGAGCCAGCAACATTCTACATGGACGGATATGTAAAACCTGTTTCATGAACCATTTCACTGGAATCATGGTAGAAAATGGGTGAGATCTAAGAGCAAATAAGCAAAGATGGCCTAGAAATGAATCTGGATAGAAAAGAAAGCAAGGCCAGGGGAAATAACTCACACACATACTGTATAACCAAGGAGTATGAGGCTCAAAAGGGTCCTATAGTTCCTTGCTTGGCACCAACTAGAAAATCTTTTTCACTTATCCATACATACTTTTGTAGTAACAGGTTTCTCCCGCCCCCCCCCCCCCTTAATACCTGCTTCTGTCCTCAGAAAAAGGTGACTAAAAGGCATTAAAATTGTTCTGTTCAGGCATTCACTTGAAGTATAATGTGGGGGTGTATTAAACAAAGTACAGTTGTGTACACTTACCATAAATGTAGATGTTCGAGTGTATTCACTGTTGCAGTCATCACATTTGGGTTATCTGCTTGCAGTAGCCCTCAGTCGGCCTGATTATCAAAGTCTTGGGTCCTGCGTCAGTTGCTGTCTCATCTTCCATGACATTGGGTCGTCAGGGGTATAAAGCATGCAGCAGATACCATTACATCAGTTTTTCTTGCCCCAGATGTCAGGTGCCCCCACAATGGGAAGCAGTTATACACAAGGTTACACCTCCAACAAAAAAGCAAATACACCAAAAAGCTTTAATCATACTCAACAAGAATAGAGGTATAGTCAATAGAGGTCAGGGAGCTGGAGGGAGAGTAACCAGGACTGCAACAGTGAATACACTCAAACATCTACATTTATGGTAAGTGTACGCAACTGTACTATATTCTTCGTGTTTCACTGTTGCGGTCATCACATTTGGGTAGATTCCCAAAGCTAAGGATGGGAGGAGGTAATTAGATAGCATTAGGACCAGCTAGAAGGCCCTGCAAGACTGCAATGGCAAAGCCAGCTCTGGATTTAGAAAAAATTGGCAAGTGGTAATGCTTGGTGAAGGTACGTACAGAACTCCAGGTAGCAGCTTCTTGGATGTCCCTGGTAGGGACACCTCTGAGAAAGGCTGTAGAGGTAGATGCAACCCTGGTTGAATGTAGTCTAATCCCCTGTGGGGTAGTTTTTCCATGGTGCTTATAGCAGAAAAGAATGCAGTGGCCTATCCACTTAGAAATGGTTTGCTTTGAAATGGCCTTCCCCTCTGCCCCTGCAGAAAATGCAACCAGCAGCTGCTCCGATTTCCTGAGAGGTTTAGACCTGTCCCAAGTAAAATCTAAGTTGTCTGTGCACGTCCAAGGAGTGCAGTATTCGTTCGCCCTTGTTCTCTGGATTAGAAAAGAAGGTTGGCAAATGAATGGACTGATTAAGGGCCACACAGGATACCACCTTGGGCATGAAGGAGGGATTTGTCCTGACGGACACCCTGTTCACATGAAAGATGATGAAAGGCTCCACTGCCATGACGGCCTGTAATTCAGACACTCTTTTTGCTGAAGTGATGGCTAGAAGAAAGGCTGTTTTCCAAGAAAGGAATTTCAACTCTGCATTTGCAGCTGGCTCAAAGGGAGGTACAGTGAGTTTTTCCAATACAAAGTTAAAGTCCCAGGTTGGAGTAGGGGCTCTCCTGCGTGGTCTAAGTTTTTGGTCCCTCTGTGGAACTGCTTCAACAGTGGATGAGAGAAGAGGGGTGGTTCTGTATTGTAATGAGCTGAAATGGCTGAAGCATGAATTTTGATGGAGGAAAAGGAAAGGCCCTTGTGAAGCATCTCAGTTAAGTATAAAAGAATCTGAGGTAAATTGGGCGCTGCTGTGCCCATCCCCTGAGTTTGGCTCCAGGAACAGAATCTTTTCCATTTTTCAGCATAGAATTTTCTAGTACTAGGCCTCTTTGCCTCCAGAATGACATCTATCACTTAAGAGGGATGGTAATGGAGAGATCAGGTAATTAGCCAGACTGCAGGGTTCAAGGATTGAAACTGTGGGTGTAGAATCTAGCCCTCCTGCTGGGACAGCAAGGTAGGGGTCTGAGGCAGGTGCCAGCAGTGACACACTGTGCAAGATGGGGTACCAGTGTTGGCGTAGCCAGTCTGGTGCAATCAGTATTGTCCTTGGTTTGTCCTGTTTGATCTTTAGTAGTACCTTGGAGAGGAGAGGCAGAGGGGGAAAGGCATAAACTGATAGGTTTTTCCAGGTGAAAGACAGGGCATCCACTTTCCAAGCTTGTTTGTGTGGAGTCCTTGTGCAGAATTTGTCCAATTGGTAGTTCTGGGGGGAGGCAAACAGGTCTATCTCTGGGGTCCCCATTTGTTTTCCAACATGTTGAATATCTTTGGTTCCAGTTTCCACTCGTGTGGTTCCATGAGATTTCTGCTTAGGTTGTCTGCCGGTGTATTTAGCTTTCCTGGCAGGAATTGAGCCTGTAGGTGGACTTGGTAGTCCAACGCTGTGTTCCACAGAGCCATGGCTAGTCTGCAGAGAGGGTATGAGTGGGATCCTCCCTGCTTGTTTATGTAATACATAACAGTGGTGTTGTCCATCTTTACCAATAATTGTCCTAGAAGAATGTGGTCCTTGAAGGCTGTCAGAGCATTCTGTACAGCTAACATTTCTTTTTGATTGATATGCAGGTGCATTTGACTTGGGTTCCATTTGCCCTGAATGCACTTCCCTGCCAAGTGAGCCCCCCATGCATAGTCTGATGTGTCTGTTAGGGTTTGGGCGGCAGGGGGTAGAGTGAATATCAGTCGCTTAGTTTGGTGGCAGGCCTCTGCCCACCAAAGGAACTCTATCTGTAGACAAGGTATGATAGGAATCATTGATTCTAGATCCTGATAATGTGGACACCATAGGCTTTTTAGATACCATTGCAGTTTCCTCATATGCAGTCTTGCATATGGAATTAGTAGAATGCAGGAGGCCATGAACCCCAGGGCTTGCTGTATTTTCCTTGCAGATAGCTGGCTCTTTGTGGCCAGTAGTTTGAAGTTGGCTGTGAAATGAGCTTGTTTCTCTGGCGTGAGGTAGGCCATCTGGGAAGTTGTATTCAAGCTTGCTCCCAGGAATACAATTTGCTGGCAGGGTACAAGATGCGATTCCTTTTTGTTTATGGTGTACCCCAGAGAAGTTAGCAATTTCTTTACAAATGCCAGATGATTCAATAGTATGTCCTGGCTTTCTGCCTGAATTAGACAATTGTCCAGGTATGGGTATATCTGAATATTTCTTTGCCTGCAAAGATCACTGACCAGAGCTAGGCACTTTGTGAATACCCTGGGTGCAGTAGATAAGCCAAAGGGCAGTGCAGAGAACTGAAAGTGCATGTAGCCTGCTTTGAAGCGTAGGTATCTTCTGCAAGATTCCCTTATTGGGATGTGCAGGTAGGCTTCCTTTAAATCCAGTGTTGCCAACCAGGCATCTCTGCCTAGCATGGGAAGCAGCTGATGAAGAGTTAGCATCTTGAATTTTGGAATTACCAAAAATGTGTTTAGGATAGACAGGTCCAGGATAGGACGCCAGGAATTGTCTTTTCTGGGTACCAGAAAAAGTCTTGAATAGAAACCTTGTCCCCATTCTCCATTCTTCTTCTGGGACAGGTTGAATAGCCCTGATGCTTAAAAGAGAGAGAACTTGCTTTTGAGCCTCTGCTCACTGATTTGGGGGAAGATATGGCTAACCATTTGGGGTTGGTAAGGAGTGGAAGTGGAATCTGTATCCTTGGGAAACTATATTTAAAACCCATTTGTCCTGTGTAATGAATTCCCAATTTTTTGCCTGTAGGGCAATCTTGCCCCCTAAAGGAACAGTCAGTTCTGCAGGGCTTGGAAAGTTTAAAGTTAATTCATTGAGACAGTTTACCATAGGGGAGAGTCTTACTACTTCCTGCTTTGGAAGTGGGAGCCCCCCAGACTCTTGGGATTTCTGCATCAGATGCTGTTGCTTCTTCCATGAAGTCAGGTCGTCAGGGGTATAAAACATGCAGCCGATGCCATTGCAGCAGTTTTTCTTGCCCCAGATGTCAGGTGTCCCCATAATGGGAAGCAATTATATGTTATGTTACTACACCAACAAAAAGCAAATGCACCAGAAAGCTCAAATACACCAAACAAGAAGGAAAGGTAGAGCTAAGAGAAGTCAGGAGGCTGGAGGGAGGGTAACCAGGACTGCAACAGTGAATACACTCTAACATCCACATTTATGGTAAGTGTACACAACTGTACTATGTTCTTCGTATTTCACTGTTGCAGTCATTACATTTGGGTAGGTTCCCAAAGCTAAGGAAGGGAGGTGGAAATTAGAGAGCATTAGGACCAGCTATTAAGCCATGCAAAACTGCAGTGGCAAAACCAGCTCTGGATTTAGAATAAATAGGCATGTAGTAATGTTTGGTGAAGGTATGAACAAAGCTCCATGTAGCAGCTTCTAGGATGTCCCTGGTAGGGCCCCTCTGAGAAAGGCTGTAGAGGTAGATGCAGCCCTGGTGGAATGTGATCTTATCCCCTGTGGGGTAGGTTTTCCATGGTGCTTACCCCTGTGGGGTAGGTTTTCCACGGTGCTTATAGCAGAAATGAATGCAATGGGCTATCCATTTAGAAATGGTTTGCTTTGAAATGGCCTTTCCCTCTGCCCCTGAAGCATTCTGAGAGGCTTAGTCCTGTCAAAATAAAATCTAAGTTGTCTGAGCATGTCCAAAGAGTGCAGAATTCGTTCTCCTTTGTTTTGTGGATTAGGGAAAAAGGAAGGCAAATGAATGGACTGATTTTGGGCCACACTAGACACCACCTTGGGCATAAAGGAAGGCTTGGTCCTGAGGGAAACCATGTCTGCATGGAAGATAATGAAGGGCTCCACTGCCATGAGGGTCTGTAATTCAGACACTCTTCTTGCTGAAGTGATGGCTAGAAGGAAGGCTGTTTTCCAAGAAAGGAATTTCAACTCTGCAGTTGCAGCTGGTTCAAATGGAGGGAGATTGAGCTTTTCCAAAACAAAGTTAAGGTCCCAGGCTGGAGTAGGGGCTCACCTGGGGGGTCTTAAATTTTTAGCCCCTCTGAGGAATTGCTTTAACAGGGGGTGAGAGAAGAGGGGTGGTTCAGTATTATAATGTGCTGAAATTGCAGAGGCATGAATTTTAATTGACGAGAAGGATAGGCCCTTGTGGAGCATTTCTGTTAAATACTGAAGAATATGAGGTAAACTGGGCACCGTAGTGCCCATACCCTGGGTCTGGCTCCAGGAACAGTATATTTTCCACTTTTCAGCATATGATTTTCTAGTGCTAGGTCTCCTTGCTTCCAGAATGACTTCTAGCACCTGCTTACTGAGGGAAGCTATTGGAGAGCTCAAGGAATTATCCAGGCTGCAAGGTTCAGGATTTGAAGCGGAGGGTGCAGAATCTGGCCCGCCTGCTGGGACAGCAGGGAAGGTGTCTGAGGTACATGCCATGGATCCAGCATTATCATGTTGCGCAAGAGGGGGTACCAGTGCTGTTGAGGCCAGTCTGGTGCAATAAGAATGGTCCATGGTTTGACTAGCCAAACCTTCAAGAGGAGAGGCAGAGGGGGAAAGGCATAAACTGAGAGGCTTTCCCAGGTAAAGGACAGGGCATCCACTTTCCAAGCTTGGCTGTGGGGAGTCCTTGTGCAGAATTTGTCCATTTGGTAGTTCTGGGGGGGGGGGGGAGGCAAACAGGTCCATCTCTGGAGTCCCCCATTTGTTCCTCAAGAGGTTGAATATTTTTGGTTCCAGTTTCCATTCGTGTGGGTCCATGAGATTTCTGCTTGGGTCGTCTGCCAGTGAATTTAGCTTGTCTGGCAGGAAATGAGCTTGTAGGTGCACTTGGTAGCTCAAGACTGTGTTCCACAGAGCCATGGCTAGTCTGCAGAGAGGGTACGAGTGGGATCCCCCCTGCTTGTTTATGTACCATGTAACTGTGGTGTCTGTCTTTACCAATAATTGTCCTGGAAGGATGTGGTCCTTGAAGGCTGTCAGGTAATTATGTACAGCTAACATTTCTTTTTGGTTGATATGCAGGTGCATCTGATTTGGATTCCATTTGCCCTGAATGCACTGCCCTACCAAGTTAGCCCCCCATGCATAGTCTGATGAGTCTGTAGTCAGGGTTTGGGCGACAGGGGGTAGATTGAAAGGGAGCCCCTTGTTGAGGTGGCAGGCCTCTGCCCACCAAAGGAACTCTGTCTTTATACAAGGAATGACAGGAATCATGGATTCCAGGTCCTGAGAATGTTGACATCATAGGCTTTTTAGATACCATTGTAGTTTCCTCATATGCAGTCTTGCATATGGAATTAGTAGAATGCAAGAGGCCATGAACCTTAAGGCTTGTAGTATTTTCCTTGCAGATAGCTGGGTCTTTGTGGCCAGTAGTTTGAAGTAGGCTGTCAAATAAACTTGTTTCTCTGGCATGAGGTAAGCCATCTGGGAAGTTGTGTTCAAGCTTGCTCCCAGGAATACAATCTGTTGGCAGGGTACTAGATGAGATTTCTTTTAGTTTATGATGTACCCCAGCAAGGTTAGACGTTTCTTTACAAATGCCAGATGTTTTAATAGCATGCCTTGGCTTTCTGCCTGAATCAGACAATCGTTCAGGTATGGGTATATTTGAATATTTCTCTGCTTCCAAAATGCAATGGCTGGTGCTAGACACTTTGTGAACACCCTGGGCGCAATAGATAAGCCAAAGGGAAGTGCAGAGAACTGATAGTGCATGGAGCCTGCTCTGAAGCATAGGTATTTCCTGCAAGATTCCCTTATTGCAATGTGCAGGTAAGCTTACTTTAAGTCTAAGGTTGCCAACCAGGCATCTTTGCCTAGCAAAGGAAGCAGCTGTTGAAGTGTTAGCATTTTGAATTTTGGGATTACCAAAAAGGTGTTTAGAATAAAGAGGTCCAGGATAGGACGCCAGGAGCGGTCTTTTCTGGGTACCAGGAAGTCTCGAGTAAAAACCTTGTCCCCTTTCTTCTACTGGGATAGGTTTAATAGCCCTGATACTTAGAAGATAGAACCTGCTGTTGAGCCTCTGCCCACTGATTTGGGGGTAGGTCTGGCCAACCGTTTGGGATTGGTAAGGTGTGGAAGTGGAATTTGTATCCTTGGAAAACTATATTTAAAACCCATTTGTCCTGTGTAATTAGGTCCCAGTTTTTTGCATGCAGGGCGAGCTTTCCTCCTAAGGGAGCAGGCAGTTGAGCAGGGCTTGGAAGAGTTAAGGTTAAGTCATTGTGACAATTTTCCATAGGGGGGTGTCTTACTACTTCCAGCTTTGGAAGTGGGAGCCCCCCCACTGCTTAGGCCTGTGTGTAGCCTGAGACTGTAACCTAGGTGGTCTGCTGTTCCTGGGTTTGGACTGAGAAGGCCTGGAAGAGACTGGAAAGGATCAATTCTTTGAAGGCCAATGCCTACTAAATCTGGGAGGCTGTACTTTCAGGAAATTTTTAACAGTTTGCATAGATTTAGCTTTTTCCTCCATCTTTTTAAGGACTTCTTCTGCTTTGTTGCCAAACAGGCGGTCTTGGTTTAAGGGAGCATCCAGTAATTTAGCTTTAACATGACCTGGCATGTTTTGCTCCTTAAGCCAAGCATGCCTTCTAAGTACAGACCCAGTGACAGCAGCCCTACAAGATGCTTCTAAAGAGTCAAAACCACATTGCAAAGTATGTTTACCAACTTGTTCCGCAGAATACATTAAATCCTGTAATTCTTTACGTTCAGCACAGTCCGGAATCAACATCATTTTCTGTTTAAGTAGTCCCATAATATGCTGCTGATACTTTTACATATGAAACTGGCAATTTAAGGCCCTAATAGCCAAAGTAGAAGTGTATACCTTCTTACCCCATCTGTCCAAGGCCCTGGAATCTCTATCAGCGAGGGTAGGGTTTTTGGCAGCAGTAGCCTTAATGCCCTTTGGTCCTTGGGAAATGGTCTCTGGATCCGCAGTAGGATTCTTAAAAGAGGAACTTATAAGAGTCAGGTACTCTGTAATACCTGTCAGGTTTTCTGGGAGCTGGAGGTAAAGTGTCTGGGGCCAGCCTAGATTCCAAGAAGGCATCATCTACAATGTCCAGAACAGGAGGGAAAGCTAAAGGTCTGTGTTGAGGGAGGAGTAAGAATTCCCTAAGCCTCTTTTAGGAGTCAGAGTAATCCTGGCTTTCCCAGCTGAAATGCTCCCCAAGAGTGTGCAAGGTTTCACCAAAAGAAAAAATCTTCTGGAGGGGAAGCAGAGGGAATGGAATCCTCTGCATCAGAATCCTCATAGGTAGATAAGGGCAAATCCTGATAATCAAAAGAAACAGAAATTTCAGAATCCTGATCAGAAGAATCAGAAGGAAAATCAGTTCTAGGTCTCTTAGAGGGGGAAGGATGGCTTCCCCTAATTAAAGTAATAAGGTCTTCAGCCATTCTAAGCATTTGTTTTTTAGGCATATGGGCCTGACCATGTGGTTTGGACTTTGGTTTTCTAGGCTTGGGTTGAGTTTTAGGTCTTAATGAAGAAGAAGGCATTGGTTTAAAATGCAAATCTGTAGGCCTGAATACACCCTCAGAATCCGGTGCCTACCCATCCAAGGTAGAGACAACCACAGGTTCCATAGTCGAAGAAGCATCTCATAGTATACCAGACTCCGAATGGGTCTCAGTAGAGGCCTGCAAATCTGAAGTAGCGAGTATCAGGGGCTGCGAAAGTGCCTCACTGAGTACCGGTGAACTGGCAACTAGCTTAACGGAAGCGTCGTCAGCAGTTTTGGACCTATGCGGTCTGTCTCTGTCTTTATCCTTACATTTTTTCCGGAATATCGGTAGTCGGATGGCTTACCAAAGCCATTTCTGGATAGTTAAACAGAGTACCAAAATAATTTGCTGCAAAAATATACTGACGACGAATAGTTCGAGGGTTGAATAAGGCACAAAACCGACAGCGAGGGACGTCGTGTTCTGGGCCGAAGCAAGGAATGCAGTACGAATGAAAATCTTTATGAGGTATTTGCTTTCCATGGGTAAGACAATTGTTAACTTTTACTGACATCGGTTAAGAGCAAGAAAAAGGATCCCCAACAGGGTACTTGGCTTTTTTAGAAGACTATGGTTCTGAAACTCGAAAATGAAAATTTCAGGAGTCTCTGCTTCTGGCACTGCGTGGCAAGAAAGACCGATGTAATGGCGTTGGCTGCATATTTTATACCCCTGACGTCATGGAAGAAGAGAGAGCATCAGACGCAGGAATCTAAGACTCTGGTATTCAGGCTGGCTGAAGGCTACCTGCAGGCAGATAACCCAAATGGAATGACTGCAACAGTGAAACACGAAGAACATCAGCAACTTTTTCCATTTACTGAGCTAAACTTTCCTTGTATTTAATTTCAGTGAAGCTGATGAAATATGCGTCACCAGAGACAAAAGCCTGGCATCTATAAGCCATGGTTAAAACTGGAGGAACCAGTTAGCTTCAGGGTCTCTGGGGTTCAGGACAGGCTGCCTGGATGGGTGGCTTAGGAGGTCTGGATGGCAACCAAATTTCCAAGGCAGACATACTAAAGAGAGGGGAACCAAACTTGCCAAGGACAAAATGGAGTAATCAGCATTACCCTAACCTTGCACGTTAGCTTTCTGATTAAATTTCGTTATTAGTGGTATGCTGGGAAAAGCATTCTCAGGGAATAACTGTGGACTAGTGTGTCCCTCGGTGATTGACCATGCAGAAGGATTAGGACAAAATAACTGCTGTACTTGTTGTTTAGGCATGAAGCAAAAAGATTACAGCAAGGTTGGCCCCAGTGACTGAAGATTTGGTTTGCCACTTCTGAGACAGAATGGACCTGTTCAGTTTGTCCCCTAATACACTCAACGTTCCTACAATATGCATTGCTATGAGAAAGTGCCAGGAATACATTGCCCAGAAGAGAGGATATAAGCAGGTTTCTCTCGATTGTTGATATAACAGACTACTGCCATGATGTCTGCCTGTATGGACATCTCATCCTTTCATTCTTGGGAAGAGACTCCCGAAAAGCCTGCAACATCAAGAGGGCTGCTCTCATCTCAAAGACCTTGATGTGAAGACTGACCTCCATCTTCCCTTTGAAATGCTGCCCCCACCCATAAGAGAAGCATTGTGGCAACTGAAGTTGACAGGGAGAATAGCCGACCTTCCAGAACCACTGATGAGGTCAATCACCACCTGATACAAGATCTGCAAATGGGCATTGGATGAACTTGAGCATAAACAGGATGCGAAAACTGGGACCATTGTACTGTTAGGTGAAGAACTCTCATGCGGTACCACTCTAGAAAAGCTAATGCAATCACAGCCATTAGCCCTACCAGTCAGAGTATGAGTCTTGTGGGAGGTGAAGGATGTTGGAGAACATGAGTAGCTACACGACAGATGAGATCCTGGGATGTGGCAGTTTGGCTGTTTGACTACTCATATCTAAATGGCATCCAGTGAACTCTACTTGTTGTGTATGAGTCAATTGACTGATTTGTTGACTGTAATCCCTGAACAAGTTGGAGCAGGTAGTCCCTTTGTTGGACCAGAAGAACCATGGTTGGGGCAGTGAGGAGCCAGTTGTTTAAATATGGGAACGCTCAGAACCCTAGCAGCTTGAGATGCACTGCCACAACTGCTATGTATTTGGGAAACATCTGGGTGGCTGTGTTGAGACCAAAGGGAAGCGCTCTGAACTGGAAGTGATTGACTCCCAGCCAGAAATGAATAAATCTCCTGGACTGTCTTGTTAAATCTTCAGATGGTAAGGAGGCTTCCCATGGAGATCTATAGAGCACATCTGGTCACCGTTTCTCAGAAGAGAACTGACTGAACCATGACCATCTAGAATTTTGTCTGTTTTACAAACAGACTGAGGTGACTTTGGTCCAAAATTGGCCTGGGGTCTTATGTCTTCTTTGGAACTAAAAAGAACCTGGAACTGACGCAGAATCCTAACTGGTCTCAGAAGACCTGCTGGATGACTCTTTTTCCTAACAGCTTTAAAACCTGTCATGGTTTCCATCTGATTGGTGGCACAGTGGGACTCCTTCTCTTCGTTTGAGGAGGGAGAATACTGTAACCTCTAGTGATTATCCTAAACACCCATGTATCTAATGTGATGGCATGCCAGGCTTAAGGGTGAAAGGATAAGTGCTCCCCTGACTGTCTCCAGAATGGCAGTCATGCAATCCTTCAGGAGCACAGGTAGGCTTTCTCAGTACAAGGAGCACAAAAATTAGAAGTTATGTACCTACCATAACGTTCCATGTTAGTTGTCTTCTCTCGCCTTCTTTCTTGCTGGATGGGTTCGGAGCCGATCCTCGGCTCCGACTCGGCACTTGCTTTAGCTCGAGAACTCCTTTTACCAGCTCGAGGCAACCCTATATCCCATGATGCAAGGCGGAACTACCTCAGATCTCGTTTGGCAGCTAACTGACCCTGCTAAAGACTATCCTAAAATAATTAGGAACCATGGTTCCTAAAAGAAGTCCTCATAACAATGCTCCAGAGGAAGCAATCTAATAGGAACTCTCCAAGATCTGTCCAGGCCAGGGGAAGGAGGGAGGGCGAAGAAATAAGCAGAGAAGACAACTAACATGGAGCGTTATGGTAGGTACATAACTTCTAAATGTTAAGTTGTCAATCTCGCCTTCATTCTTGCTGGATGGGACCGTCCCTAGCACCTGTATCCTGGGTGGCTCAATGGAACAGACTCTTGAGAACTGTGGAACCAAAACTGGCCCTATCTCTGGAGGCCAAATCCAACTTGTAATGAGACACAAAGGTATGAGGCGTGGCCCAAGTAGCTGCTGCACAAATAGTGTCAATGGGAAGTCTATCCTGAAAGGCTACAGAAGTGGATAGACTCCTGGTCGAATGTGCTTTTGGCTTAGAAGATAGTTGTTTGCCCCTTAGAGAGTACACATAGGAAATGGTGGAAGTCAACCATCTAGATAAGGTCACTTTAGAAACTGGAAGACCTAACCTGTTTTCTGCATAGGAGACAAACAATTGGTCTGATTTTCTAATTTGTTTAGTCCTGTGCAAGTAGTACCTGAGCCGACGATGAACATCCAAAAAATGCAGCTTCTGTTCAGCTCTGTCAGAATAGTTAGGAAAGAAAACTGGTAGATCAATAGATTGGTTAATATTGGTTTGAGATACAACCTTGGGAAGAAAGGAAGGGTTAGTTCTGAGCGAAACCCTATCCTTATGAAAAACCAGATAAGGTGAACGAATACAGAGGGCCTGAATCTCAGAAACTCTTCTTGCAGAAGTAACAGCCAGTAAAAATATAGTTTTCCACGTCAATATCTTTAAAGAACACGTAGCAGACGGTTCGAAAGGAGGTAGAATTAGGGATGCCAACATTAAGTTTAGATCCCATTGCGGAGGAGGATGTTTCACAGGCGGTTTTAGGAGAAAAACTCCTCTTAAAAAGGCTTTGCATAACCTATGAGACATGATGTTATTGTCATGCAAGCCAACATGATACTTGGAAATAGCAGCCAGTTGTACTTTGACTGTAGATGACGAAGATCCCGAATGAAAAACCTCAGCCAGGAAATCCAAAACAGAATGTACAGGAGCGGTAAAAGGATCAATATTTCTGGCGTTTGCCCAAATCAAAACGCCGCCACTTGCTAGCATAAACAGTTCTAGTGGGCGACTTTAAAGAAGACACTAAAATGTCTCTGAGTCAGAAATCATTGGTAGCCTGGCTAGGAAGGAAGTGGAGCAACCAAGCAGTGAGGTTGAGAGAATGAATGGCCCGGTGCTGCTGACCCGACTGGTGGATCAAAAGATCCGAACTGGGTCCAGACGCCAGGGCTGCACCAGAAGATGATGATGTAGAGACGGAAACCAAATTTGTCGAGGCCAATATGGAGCAATGAGGATCAATTTGGCTCTCAAAACGGTGGCTTTCTGAATGACTTGTGGAATCAATGGAAAGGGAGGAAAAGCATAAAGAAGTCCCCGAGGCCAATCCTGGGTTAGAGAGTCTCTCAAGGGTTGGCCTGGAAGAGGAAATAGTGTGAAGTAATCTGGGCACTTGCTGTTTTGAGGGGTAGCGAAAAGATCGCAACAAGGGTGCCCCACTTCAGAAAAATCTGATCCACTACAGATTGATTGAGAGACCACTCGTGAGGCATCAGAATAGATCTGCTTAGCCTGTCCGCCAATAGGTTGGACCTGCCGGGGATGTGCGTTGCTATCAGAAACCGTTGAGAAGAGATCGCCCATTGCCAAAGTCTGAGAGCTTCTCGACATAAGGGATAGGACCTGGTTCCGCCCTGTTTGTTGATGTACCAGACCACAGACATGTTGTCCGTCTGTACTGCAATAGTCCCAGTGGGAAGAAAGTCGTCGAGGGCTTGCAACGTTAAAAGCACTGCTCTCATCTCCAGGACATTTATGTGCAGGTGGTATTCTATGGGTTGCCACGTCCCGTGGACCATCCTGCCCTGATAATGCCCCCCCACCCGATCAGAGAGGCATCCGTGGTGACTGTGGCAACTGGAGGAGGGGGAACAAAGGGTCGGCCCTGATGAAGAAGAGGGGAGGATATCCACCATCGTAGATGAGCCCTGCACGACTGTGTTACCAAGATTTCGTGTCTCATGGGCAGATCGTGGTACGACCACTGCGTGAATAACATCCACTGCAGGAGACGCATGTGGAAGCGAGCCAGTGGAAGAAGAACAATGGCCGCAGCCATTAGGCCTAGAACTTTCAAGACAAACCTAGCTTTGATCTTGTTGCTTTGTAACAGAAGCTGAACAAATTTCTGGATGTCCAGAATCCTTTGATCTGTTAGCCTGGCTAACATTTTGACGGTATTTAACTCTGCGCCTATAAAGGTGATAGATTGGCAAGGCAGCAGAGAGGATTTTTCGAAATTTACCGAAATTCCTAGTCTCTTGCAAAGCTGTAGAGTGTAGTCTCTGGACCGGAGAAGCTGATGCTTGGAGGTGGCGGAGAGGAGCCAGTTGTCCAAATAAGGAAACACCTGGAATCCTCGACGTCTCAGGTGAGCTGTGACCACTGCCATGCATTTGAACACTCTGGGGGCTGAAGTGAGGCCAAAGGGCAGTGCTCTGAATTGGTAATGACTGGCTCCCAGCCGAAAGCGGAGAAACCTTCTGGAGCGTCTGTGAATCTTTATATGATAGTACGCATCTTGAAGGTCTATAGAGCACATCCAGTTGTCCTTGCCCAGAAAGGGCAGAATGGATTGTAGCGTGACCATCCGGAATCTTGCCTTTTTGACAGACTTGTTTAGTCTGCTTAGGTCTAGTATTGGTCTCCAATCTCCCGTCCTTTTGGGGACCAAAAAGAATCTTGAGTAGAAGCCGGATCCTACTTGGTCTGCCGGCACTGTTTGGATGGCTCTTTTTTCCAGGAGTTTTGAAACTTCCTGTCTTGCCAAATCCCTTTGACCGGGTGAGATGTCTGGAAGGGATTGTAGAAGTCTGAAACCTTTCGAAGGGGATTTTGTAACCCTCGGATATGATCGACTGTACCCACTTCTCTTGTGATAGGGATTGCCAGGCTACTGGGTACAGCGAAATTCTTCCCCCGACTGCCTCCAAGGGTGGACAGTCGGGCAACACCTCAGGGATGCTGAAAAGGCTTCTCAGGAAGAGACTCCCTGTTGCCCTGGTTCTGAGGATCCCCCCTGCCTCTAGGGCGTCTATTATTGTTACCCCCTCTGCCTCTGGGGGTAAACTGACCACGTGTGTCCGGTGTAGCTCCTTGGGCTTTACGGAACCCCATCTTCCCCCCCTTCTGACCCTTGGGATATGGTCTAGAAGGAGTGGAAAACTGGACTCCAACGGCAGAAAGAGTTTTACCGTCCTGCTCACATCTGGTCAAAGTATCCTTCACCTGAGGTCCGAACAAAGCCGAACCGTCAAAGGGGGTGTTGTTGAAGGACGCCTTAAAGGGGTCCGCAAAATTACACAGCCGCATCCAGGCTTGGCGTCTAAGAGCAACACCTGTGCCTGCCCTGCTCGCTCCATCGGCCGCATAAGATATGAGCCGCATGGAGGAGTTAGATATGGAATTCAGGATAGCAAGCTGTGAGGCAATCTTTTCCTGAGCCCCAGCAGCAGAAGGATCCTGGACTACTTCTCCCAGTTCCTTGAGAATATCTCGTTGAAGCCTGGTGAAGTGACAAAGGTAATTCAGCGAACGATAGCAAAGGTCGCTGAAGAAAACATCCGCTTTCCATACCTATCCATGGTCCTAGAATCCTTATTAGGAGGATGGACAGGTACTGAAGGATCCACCAGTTCCTTCTTAGTGGCCGCTACCACCATAGCATCCACAGAGACACCTTTGGACAGGAACTGTTTATCCGAAGGGGCCGTGATGAACTTGGATGGTCTCCTGGGGACAGGTTCCACAGAATCTGGAGCCGCCCACGCCTTCCGAGCCACTACCTGCATGAGTGGGTCGAAAGGCGAGACACCCAGGAGGTGGAGGGTCGGGATCCAAAGCCTCCAGGTATACCGACTCATCCTCGGAGGGATCAATGGAGGCCAATTCCCCTCTGTTTGAGGAGCTCAAGGATGTCTGAAAATGAGACATCCTCAGAGGGGGACCGTGGGGAACCCTCCGACTCATCTAAGTCGGTATCAGATGTAGTAGACTCAGGGGAGTCTGTGTGTTTCCTCTTACACGTCCTCTTCCGAGGGGGTTCCCCTGCAGGGTCAGGAGAAACCTCGGAAGAGGAGGAAATTCCCAGTGGGGAAACCTGGGGCGATGGATCCCTGGGCCTGAGAGCAAGAGGCTGGCAAGAGGCATCCGCAGGCACTGATGAGGGAGGAGCTAGAGGGATAGACCGTTGACCAGGCTCAGAGGCCAGGACACTCCTCATCACCTCAAAGGCTCCTCTCCCCGGGAGACCTGAACACACCGCTTCGAAGAAACAGGAATGGTCGGCTCCAAGGAGAGAGAAGGCTCCGAGGCCGATGTCGGCGCCGAGCTTACCAAAGCCGAAGCCCCGAGAGGGAGAGCGGGGTCGGACAAGGGTCCGATGCCACTAGCCCCCTCGGAGCCGACAGTGGAAACCCGACGACCGGATCTCTCCCAAGGAAGGTCTCAAGGAGGAGATCGGAGCCGAAGACGACAGAGCCGAAGGATGTATCGGCTCCGGCATCGAAACAGTCGCTGTCCCAAGAAGCTCCGGCTCCGAACTCTGGTGTGGAGTCGGAGGAGGAATCTCAAGAATTGGGGCTATAGCCGAAGTCTGTTGAGACGGGCTATGGAGCATTTGGGCCAGTGCCTGAGACTTCAACAGCCTGCTTACCACCCTCTCCAAATCGTGGTCAGACAGCCTGGAAGATCTCGAAGATCGGCTCCGATGGCTCCGCTCCGACAAAAGAGGAGACCCCGGAGCCGAGTGAATACTTAGTATCGAAGGGGACCGGGATCTCTTACGGGTCGAAGCCATCGGAGCCGAAGTCCCTTGAACCCCAGACGGAGCCGAGGATATCTCGGCTCCGATGCTGGATAAAGTGTCGGCTCCAGCCGGAGCCGACAAGGCCACAGTAGTCAGGGTATCGGAGCAGGTCGGCACCGAACCCACTACTCTAACAGAAGAAGTATCGACTCCAGCCGGAGCCGATATCGGCTCCGACGGAGCCGGAGCCACCGGAGAAGGCTTGGACACTGTAGCCTTCGGTGGCTTAAGAGGTTTTCCTGCCCCTGACTTAGGAGGAGAACCTTCAGGTTTAAGTAAACCTCGGAGGATTAATTTGTTCCTCCTTTCCTGCAGGACTCTCTGGCTAAAAGCATGACACAACGCACAGGAGTCCTGCAGGTGCAAAGGCCCCAGGCAATACACACAAGAAGTGTGACCGTCTGTCAGGGACATTTTCTGACAGCACTGGTCACACTTCTTGAAGCCTGAGACCTTGCCTTCTCTAGACATCCTAAAAAGGATAGACACAAACAGTCCCCACAAACACACAACTTAATCCCTACACAGACACACAGGAAGGGAATAACTTGGGGAACTAGGCCTGACTAAAACTTTAAACTGAAAACTATTATAAAAGTTTAAAAGGAAGGGAATAGGGTGGGCTGTAACTAAGTACAGACTAATCTAATACTAAAGGGAAAAAAATAAACCCCTAACTGAACTTTTTCTTCTTTAACAAGAAAAAAACTTACCTGAGCTGGCAAAGGAGACCTCTTTCGCTAAGCGGCAAACGAGATCTGAGGTAGTTCCGCCTTGCATCATGGGATATAGGGTTGCCTCGAGCTGGTAAAAGGAGTTCTCGAGCTAAAGCAAGTGCCGAGTCGGAGCCGAGGATCGGCTCCGAACCCATCCAGCAAGAATGAAGGCGAGATTGACAACTTAACATTCCCTGATTCTGCAGTTCACTTCTGCTTCTAGGGCGACATTGATTAGAACTGCCCCCTATCTGCCTCAGGAGAGTTTGTCCACAGGTGCAGCTTATCTAAACCCTTGAGATTTTCTAAACCACATCTTATTTCCACCTCTCTGGTTCCTGGAAAAGGTCCTCTAGGGGATGGAGAAGTGAATTCCAATGCAATGGTCTTACTATCTTGTTTGATCCTGGTAAGGGTCCTCTTAACTTTTGGTCTGAAGGGTGTCAAACTTGCATCTAGGTATTCCTGCACATGACTATGCTGGTCCTTGCTGCTCTAGCCTTGCCGTCAGCTGCATTAGACAGCAGATGCATTGATACATTGGACATCAACTGTAAAGTAGACAACTGGGACTCCACTGTTCTTTGGATTATTGGTATGCCACCTGAGGGACATGAATTCCTTCATCAAGGTTCCTCCAGAAATGAAGTTATCTGGTAGTTCAGCTCTCTAAGTGCAAAAGTTGTTGATGCATATGTCTGTTTCCAAACCTGTCCAATGCCCTAGACTTAGGAGGATGCTGCTACAACCATGGCATCTACTCGGACAGCCTTGCTCCTGTATGCTCGGTCTTCCGGTGTGATTAATATTTTGTTCAGTTTCTTTGGGACTGGCTTTACCACATCAGGATGTTTCCAAACCCACTGAGCTACCAGGTCTATGAGTGCATCAGCAGGTGGTACCACCCAGGATGTAAAAGAGCCAGCTCACAAAGCCTGGAGGAACACATTCTCAGGGGAGGGTGTATAGATGGACCAACCCCCTCATTGTTTCAATTCTAAAATGTCACTAAATGTGGCAGCTTCCAGAGGAGGATCGTGGGAACCATTCACCATCATCCAATTCTGTGTCTTCTGTGATGGACTCTGGGGAGGAATCCAAATGTTTCCTCTTACACGTCCACTTTCTTGGAAGTCCTGGAGAAGGGTCAGAATCAGACTGGTGAGCAGCCCAGAGGCTGAATGAAGCCAACCGTCCCTACTGACCCAGATATGCACTGTCAAAGGTAATGTCCAAAAGGGGTTGGGATGGAGCAGAGCATGCAGAAACACCTCTTCTCTTGGCCTGGCAAGAACGCCTTCAAATACCTCAAAAGTACAGACAGCAATCAGAGCCGAAGAGATAACCTTCCGATTCGAATGGGATGTGAGAAGAATCTCCTTCACTCCAACCTGCCTCTGCTCCAAACATGGCAATGGAGTTGAGCTATGTAGTGCCAAGACTCCGAGGTGAAGAGATAGATCCAAAATTTTCGGAGTCAACTGGCAGAATTGGAGTTGAGAAAGTAAGGGACACTATCGGAGTTGAAGTCAAAAAGGCAGTCAGTTCTGACGTGGGTGCTCTGGGAGGGCCTGGACCTGCAGGTCTCAGATCAAATGGTCAGACTGGAACAGGAGATACAATTGGGGGTAGTTGGGGCTATATCCAGTGCACCCAGATGGGATGGCACTGAGAACCCCTAGTTGAATTTGTGCATAGAGAAATCTCTGCATCTTCCTGTCAACATCTGCCTCAGCAAGGATTCTTGATACTGAATGTGGTCTCAAACAGTGCCTCACCTGGCATGGGATAAAGGATGAAAGGTGCACTGCTCCAAGCATGTTGTCTATGATGTTTCTAACCGTGGAATAAAAACAAGCGCCAGCACTAAAAAGCACTTCAGCAGTCTTGTAACTCTTTGTCCTGGCTATTATTATTATTGCTGTCTTTTAATTGACACATAGACATCATGTAGGTTTCATGCTTAGGTAGTCTTAAGACTGTTTTTTTTTTGGTTTAATTCTAGCACATACCTGTTAGTGATTTATATTTCCTTTAAAGATCACACTACATGGCTTAAACTAATACTGTTATTCTTCTCTCCTACATAAAAGCAACCGATTATAGTGATCACTATATCTAAAATCTGTAGCTTATTAGTACCTGAAGAAGAACTCATGCTAGCTTGAACTACTGTACAACTTATGCTGGTCCAGTAAAAGTTTATCATACATCACCTCTGTGTTCCAATGTTTTCTCATCCATTAGGTGTATTCATTGTTTTCTCATCCATCAGGTATGCGACCCCCACCCAACAGATAAGGATGAGAAAACAATGGAACACAGAGGTGATGCATGATTAACTTTTACTGGGCCAGCATAAGTCTTACAAGTACCATTAGCTCAAGCTTTAAAGACCAGACTGTGACCTAGACAAAAAGAAGTTATGTACTCACCATAACGTTCCATCTGAGTAGGTAACTTCATTTGTCTGCAATCTGTGGGTATTGGATCCGTCCTCGGATCCGAGCCGGCAGCTTTACCTAGCTAAAAGATCCGAGCTCCTAGCTCCTCCCCTACCCATAATCACCTGCTACACATCCCCCATCCTCAGATCGAGTTTGCCTATAAAGACTCCAAAAGACCCTCGAAAGAGGCCAGTAACCTACTGCCTAACAGAATGAGCAATCCTATCCCATGGTTAAGAAGCACAAAACTGGTTAGGGGGAATGGAGTGGCGGTCGGTTGCAGACAAATGAAGTTACCTACTCAGATGGAATGTTATGGTGAGTACATAACTTCTTCATCTGAAGTAGTTAACTTCATTTGGTCTGCTACCTGTGGGACAGAGTCCCCAGCTACCTAGAAATCTTGGGCGGCCCTCAAGGAAGAATATTCCGGAGCACAGCGGAGCCAAAGGAAACCCTACTCCTGGATATCATATCCAATTTATAATGGGAAATTAATGTATGAGAGGAGGACCAAGTAGTTGCTGAACATATGTCGTCTATAGGGACTCTAGACCAGAATACTGCAGAGGTTAGCTATGGAACGGGTTGAATGAGCATGGATTCCCAAAGGTACCAGTTTGTTTGAAGCTAAATAGGCCTGAATGATGCATTGTGAAATCCAGTTGGCTAATGTAACTTTGGTAATAGGTTTACCTACAGAAGACTTGGCAAAGGATACAAACAATTGATGAGATTTGCGGTTGGTTGCTGTCCTGTGCAAATAAAAACGCAGTTGTCTATGTACATCCAATTTGTGTAATGTGTATTCCCCTTCGTTCTGGAAATTGGGGAAAAACACTGGCAAATTAATAGACTGATTAATATTCGACTCAGAGGCTACTTTAGGGAGGAAGGAAGGATTAGTCCTGAGAGAAACTCTGTCCTTATGAAATATTAGGTAAGGGGGTTTCATACAGAGGGCTTGAAGCTCAGACACTCTCCTGGCTGAAGTTATTGCAATCAGGAAGGCTGTTTCCCAAGATAAAAATTTCAACTGAGCAGAAGCAGCCGTTTCGAAAGGAGGGCCCGTCAAAGCCTGTAGGACCAATGTTAAGTCCCATGGTGGGACCGCAGACTTAACTGGCGGTTTTAACAGAAAGGTGCCTTTTAAAAAGGTTTTGCAAATCCTGGTGGAAGCCAGTGATCCTACATCATCCCCAACATGAACATGAGAGATGGCTGCCAACTGTACTTTAACCATAGATGCACTGGCTCCCTGATGAAAGATATGGGACAGAAAATCAAGAATCGTCGGAATAGGGACAGTAAAGGGGTCTAAGCCCCTGTCTTTGGCCCAGATGGAAAAACGTTTCCATTTACTACTGTAGATTTTTCTGGTAGATGGTTTGTGTGCTGCTACCAGAATAACTTTCACTGGTGATGAGATACCGGGAATCCTTGCTATCAGCAGAACTGGATCAACCAAGCCGTGAGCTTGAGGCCACCCAGGTTTGGGAGTTGTAATCCCGCAGGATGAGAAATTAGATCCAGAATGGGATCTAAGATCCAAGGAAGAACTACACTGTGAGACCGCAGGTAAGGGAACTAGATTTGGAGAGGCCAGAATGGGGCTATGAGGATTATCTTTGCTCCCCAACCGATGGGCTTTCTGCAGGAACTTCATCATGAGCGGAAGCGAGGGATAAGCATAAAGGAGACCGGGGGGCCAAGCATGAACCAGAGCGTCTCTGGGGCTCTCCCCTATTGGGGGAATTAGAGCGAAAAATTCGCTGCACTTTGTGTTTGACGGAGAAGCAAAAAGATCGCAGCAAGGTAGACCCCATTTAAGGAAGATTTGTTTTGCTACTAACAGGTTTAGAGACCACTCGTACAGTGTAAGGATCAAGCAACAGCTTGTCCACTAGGATGTTGGTCCGGCCCGGAATGTGCGTTGCTACCAGAAAGCGCTTGGTGGAGATCACCCATTCCCAAACTCTCATAGCCTCTCGGCAAAGGGGATAAGATCTGGTTCCTCTCTGTTTGTTGATGTACCAGACTACAGCCATGTTTGTCTGTCTGAATCGCAATAGTTCCTGGAGGAAGAAGGTCTTGTAGGGCTTGCAACGCCAGAAGCACCGCCCTCATCTCCAGAACATTGATATGCAGAACGGTCTCTGAGGGAGTCCACGTGCCTTAGACAGTTCTGCCCATAGCATACCCCCCCACCCGAGGCGAGAAACATCCGTGGTCAACGTGGCTTGGGGCTGAGGCATGACAAACTGTCTCCTCTCTCGCAGCTCCTGGGAGTGAAGCCACCAGAGAAGGGAGTCCTTGCAAACCCTGCTCAAGGGAATCGGGGTGTTCAAGGGGTGCAGTAAAAGTGACCATTGGACCTGAAGAGTCCACTGAAGAATTCTCATGCGCAGTCGCGCAAAGGACAGACCGATGGCTGCCACCATGGAGCCCAAAGCTCTCAGGACCAATTCCGCAGGTGGGGCTGGGGACTGGAGAATTGCCAAAACATGGAGACAAGCTGCGCAACCTGTCTGTTGTTTGAAAGGCCTTGGAGTGGTGTGTATCTATCTTGGCCCCTATAAATTCCAGAACCTGGACAGGATGAAGGACCGATTTCTGAAGATTTACAGTAATACTCAGACGCTGAGTAAGCGCTAGGGTATAGTCCCTGGCAGAGCAGAGCTGATGCCTGGTGGAGGCGGTGAGGAGCCAGTCGTCCAGGTATGGAAAAACCCAAATGCCCTGAAGTCTCAGGTGGGCTGCGACCACTGCCATGACCTTAGTGAACACCCTGGGGGCTGAGGTGAGGCCGAACGGAAGAGCCCTGAACTGATAGTGACTGGCTCCCAGCCAAAAGCGGAGGAACCTCCTGGATCGTCTGTCCATTAGAATGTGGTAGTACGCATCCTTGAGGTCTATGGAGCACATCCAGTCGTTCTCCCGTAGGAAGGGGAGAATAGATTGCAGAGTGACCATCCGGAATTTCTCTTTGGGAATGAACAGGTTTAGAGATGAGAGGTCTAGGATAGGCCTCAGGTCCCCCGTCTTTTTTGGCACTAAAAAGAACCTGGAGTAATTTCCCAATCCGGACTGGCCTGGGGGGACGTGCTGGATGGCTCTTTTTTCTAATAGCTTCGAAATTTCTGAAGCTGCCGCCTCCCTTTGATCAGGTGGGACATCGGGGAGGCGTTTCATAGGAGGGGGAAGACTCAGAAAGGGAATGGAATAACCTCTGGATATAATTCAGAGCACCCACCGATCCGTAGTAATGGACTCCCAAGTTTGGAGGTGCTCCGACAGACGCCCCCTGACTGCCACCAGAGAGGGACAGTCGGGTAAGCCCTCAGGGCTGTTGCGCGGGCCTCTCCGAGAAAGGTTCTCTAGACCAGAGATTCCTCGGCCCACCTCTGCCTCTGGGCCAGCATCCACCTAGTCCTCTGCCTCTGAAGGACGAGGGGTCCGAAGCGGGACAGGACTGCTGTGATTTCCGGAACCACATCTTCTTTTGTCCCCTCTGGTTCCTCGAGAAGGACTGTTGGGGATTAGAGAAGCAGATCCCGACGGCAGACAGCGTCTTCCCGTCTTTCTCGCTTTGGACCAGCGTGTCGCGGACGGTCTTGCCAAAAAGCGTAGAACCGTCAAAGGGCGCATTCGCGAAGGACGCCTTGAAGGGTTCCGCAAAATTGCAAAGGCAGAGCCAGGCATGGCGCAGCAGAGCGATGCGTGCTTCGCTGGCTCTAGCCGCTCCTTCCGTGGCATGGGAGAGTAGCCGCATAGATGTGTTAGTAATAGATTTCAGAGTGGCCATGCGAGCCGATAAGTTTGTCCTCGGCCGTCATGGACTCCGGGGGGGCTCCAGCGTATTCCTTAATCAAGTCTCGGAGTCTGATGACGTGTGCCATATAGTTCAGCGCCCTTACAGAGAAGGTAGCTGAAGCAAACATCTGCTTTCCAATGTGGTCCAACGTCCGAGATTCCTTATCTGGAGGGTGGACCAAGGAACTCTCCTGCATTAGCTCCTACTTGGTGGCAGCCGCCACCACCATGGCATCCACTGGAGAACCTTTAGTCCATGCCAGCCTATCAGAAGGGGGACTAAGTATCTTGTCTGGTCTTCTGGGAATTGGCTCCACGGTGTCAGGCTCCTTCCAAGCCCTGGTGGTAATTAAGTCTACCAGGGGGGTCATCCGGGGGACACACCCAAGAAGTAGACGGGCCTGCAGCAAACGCCTCCAGGTACACAGACTAGTCAGAGGAAGGTTTTTGGGCAGATCACCCTCCTCTGAATCGCAACATCTCCATGATGTCTCCAAAGGAGACATCCTAAGGGGGTGATCTTGGGGAACCTTCCCCTTCCTCCAAGTCTGTGTCCTCTGTGAGGGACTCAGGGGAGTCCAGGTGCCTCCTTTTGCACTTCCGTTTGTGAGGAACCTCCTCGGTGGGGCTATCTGAGGAGGCCTCACCCATGGGGTCTTTTTCCTCTAAGGGAACCAACTGGAGCGCCGATGCAGGCTGTCCCTGTGGCCGGATGACTGAGGACAGGCCCAAATGCGCAGGGGGGATGGATGGATCCGCAGCCCGGACCGGGAATCTGGAAGTCCTCGACAGCACCCTCTCCACTACATCAAACGCAGAAAGCGACCCGCTATCCCCAGGCTCAGAGAGCAGCCCCCTCGGCTCCAATGCAGGGATCGGCGTCGGAGCCAAAGCGGTCGGACCCGAGAGGGAAGTGTGCTCCGACCTAAACGGCGCCGAAGACACAGTTCCCCCATGGATCCGACACTCTGCTCTCGGCCCCGAGAGCTAGGATCCGACACGCTCGAGGGCATAGTCGGTGTTGAAGTAATCAAGACTGTCGGTGCCGACGGTTCCCCGGGTCCGAAACGGCATGGGTCCGAAGACTCCGAAACCGGGTCTGAGAAGGAGCGATCGGGGTAAAGAAAGGGGCCGAGCTCCCCCCGAAGGGGGGGGGGGCTGGAGCACCCCCATCTGCATTTGAGCCTGCAGGAAACGACGCATCATCCAGTCCAAATCAGCGCCGGTCAAGCTTCTGGTGGATCTGGAGGAGTTCGTCGAGGTGGGCCTGGAGGGCCGGCTCGAGGGAGACCAGTACTCCTCCTCCGGCTCCGGGGAAAAGCGAGGAGAACGAAGCAGAGAATGAGGAGAACCAGAGGCCCTCTTAGTGGGACTAGCATTCTTCACTGGCGGGGCTGAGGGATGAGACTCAGCCCGCCTTTTATGCCTGTGCTGGTCCTGATCTCTCCTTTTTTCTTTAGAAGAGGAAGAAGAGTCTCCCTCACCCTGAGAAGCAGAGGGAGTTTGAGTCCCCAACAAGGGAGGGGGATTGGAAGGCACGGGAGCCGCAGCCGCGACCGGTGCCTTAGAGGGAGAGGAGGAAGAAGAATCTGGGGGCAACAATCTCGCCAGGATTAGCTTGTTCCTCCTATCCCTGATAGCGCGGGGGTTGAAAGTCGCACAACCTGGCAGCTGGTGAATAAATGGGCCACCCCTGTGCATATAACGCACTGAGTGTGGCCATCGGCTGGGGACAGCTTATGACCACACTCAGTGCATTTAGAAAAAATGGCTTTAGGCCCTTCAGCCATCACACCACACACTCACGCACTAGGGGGAGGGAATTGAAGTAAAATTTGAGGTAAAATTACAACAAAAATACGCTAAATATATTAGTCGATAAAGGGGGCTAAACAATACACACACAAAGAAATTTTAGAAAAAATGATTTTTAAAGGTTTTTTTAAAATGGGAAAACTCTCACCCACGCCTAAGAGCTTGTCTCTAGAAGCTGCGGCAAACTAGATCTGAGGATGGGGGATGTGTAGCAGGGGATTATGGGTAGGGGAGGAGCTAGGAGCTCGGATCTTTTAGCTAGGTAAAGCTGCCGACTCGGATCCGAAGACGGATCAGATACCCACAGGTTGCAGACCAAATTAAGCTAACTACTTCAGATCCTAAGTTTGAGTATTAGAAGGATGGGAAATGAGTAGCTTTCAGCTCTCCTGTCCTAGGGGAGGGAGAGGTGGTTCCCAGCGGTCACAGTTATTCCCATGTAAGTGGAGGCTTACATGTGTGTGGAAACATGTATGCATCCTAGGAGGGCCTATAAGGTCCCCGTGATGGCGATGTGGACGTGCAAATCAGATGCTAGTGGGTGGGGTTAGGGCCATAACAGAAATGACCCATTAGTCAATGCTTTCAGTTATGGTGGTCTACAAGGGGGTAATGGTGAAGAGATTTTTTTATGAACCTGTAGACAATTACACCACAGCAGTCAAGATTTTTATGCCACAGAACAATCCACTTGTCCAAGATTAAAGATTCCCTATGCCACTCTGCATGATCTGCATGTAAAATTTCAAGAATAACATTTTTCTTTTATTTGCTTATAATTATGCTGCAAACCAGCAAGAGCTGGAATCTGTAGACATGCATCCTTTCCAATGCCTTCTAATGTGAATGAAATATAAA